>NW_005055231.1:2281-5507 GCF_000277835.1 Geospiza fortis
CCCCCCCGCCCAGCCAGCCCAAAGCTGGGCAGGGGAGGTCTGAACTTTTCACTGACCGGAACCAAGAGAAGGTTTTCCCGGGAGTTCTCTGCTTTTAACCCCCCGTGTTCTCAGAGGCGTATCCATGGCCTCAGTGGCCACACCAGGTGCCAATATTCAAATCTGAGCACTTATTGGTTTGACCACAGCATCCCAAAAAACTCACTTCCTTTTCAAACCAGGACAACATCTCCAGAGGTTCCTCTAGCAGTTGCTAGGTATCAATCAGAACCTCAATTGGATGCCAATTTGAAATGGTCAAAGAGATCAAATCTTGTGATTCCCTCTTACAAAAAGTACACTAATAATCTTAAAATCAATTACATATTCTAATACAATATCAATACTAAGTCTAATATAGTAACAACTTATCATTAGTTTGTTCAAAGAACTGACAGTCTTAAGTTGTCAACAGTCCTTTTCCAGAAACAAGGAAAGGATGGAATGTTCATTCCCCACTCCTGGAGGGGCCATCTGATTGATGGTCGTCATCTTGATCATCATTCGGAGGTTGCCTGTTGGCCACATTCTGTTTTTGGCGTCACAAATCAGAGTGGACACACGTCGCAGGTACCCATCGTACTCCAGTATCTGTGGAAATGCATGCATACCCGCGGCCCCAAGTGATAAGGTCGTACGGGCCCTCCCACTTATTAGTGGCTAGGTCCCGTATCCAGACTTTCACTCCAGGCAGGAGCGTCTCACCTAAAGAGTGCAATGAGAGAAAATTATTTGGAATGACAAGATTCTCTAAATTCTGTGGCACTGTAATATGATTGATTGTATCTAGAGCTTTTTCCAATTGACTGTGTGAGGTTTCTCTAGGCATTCCCCCTTTTTGTTTCTCCTGAACACACTTTAAGGTACCATGAGCGTGTTCAACAATGGCCTGGTGTCCTGGGTTGACTATATGATGCTTTTATCCCCAAATCATCTCATTTGTTTATGCTGAATAATAATAAGTTCTGCACCTTTAAGACTTGTTGCAGAGTGAAGGGGGGAGAGAAGAAGTGTGCAGTTTGTTTTCAGACACTGGACTCCTGGACTCACTCCCCCGCATTCCTCTCCCTGGACTGTGTTGTCTGTGATGAACAGACAGCAGGACAGAGAGCTCTCCTTTTGCTTTTAGTTAGTTTTAGCTGGCTGAGGCAAAGAAGTTCTCTGGACTGTGTTTTTTTTTCCCTTTTCTTTGGACCTCTTGGAACCTGCTCTGGACTGAACACCCAGGGGAGCACCGGCAGCTCGCACCTGTGGCCACCGGGCTGGGCCGGGCCTGGCCTGTGACAAATTCCAGCACCAGAAGGACTGATAAGAGACTGAGTGAGCTGAGCTGCAAGCCGGGGACAGGGTGGGGGTTTCTCAGTTTGTCATCTCTTTTATAGTGGCAAGGGGGTTTATTGTTTAATATTGTTTAAGTTCTATTATTTAATAAACAGCTTTTTTCCACTTTTCTCCAAGGAGGTATTTTCTCCTGGACCAGTTGGGGGGGAGGGGCTGATTGAATTTAATTTACCTTCCGTCCAGATCCCCTTTGGGGACTCTCTCCCAAATTTTGCTCTAAACCAAGACACTCAGCAGGATATATGTTTGAACAAAATGTATTTTGAATTGCAGTGTTTATGAAGATCTTATTATTATCAAATATCTTTTCTGAAGAAGACAGGAAAGATACAGGAAGAATTTTGAAATGGTTTGGAAATTAATTCTGAGGGGCACTGTAAAAATTCCTCTCTGTTGTTATTTTGTCAACTCCATCTCATAGAAACATGTTCATAATTATGATAATAGTATCTTTGTAAAGAATTCTATTTTTTTGATGTTTGTTTTTGTTTTGTAGGGTTTTGGGGTTTTTTGGTGGGCTTTTCATTTAGGTAAAGGTGATAGCAACAAACGGTTCTTCCTTTGCCTCCTTTATAATACCCTGAAAAGTTTTAAACATTCCTTGCACTCACTTTGGCAGCAAAAACAGAGTGGTGACTTGTCAAGATAGTTGGGCCATTGTCAGTTTTCACAGAAGAAGGTATTCCCAAGACTGCAAAAGCCATCCTCCAATGGGCAATCACGTTGTGACCCTTTTCTCCAGTGTGAGCAGATGCCCACATGGCAGAGGAGAAAGTGTCAATAGACATGTTCGCATACTTAAGTCAGCTAAATTCAATGATGTGAGTAACATCTGTTTGCCAAAGCTGCAAGGCCTTTAGGCCTCTGGGGTTCACCCCTGCTGGTAAAGGTGCAGCAAGTCCATGACAGTGCAAGAACTGACAATGTCACGAGCCTCAGTTGGCATCAGGTGAAATTGTTTCTGCAGGGTATGTGCACTTTGATGGAAAAAAATCATGCAAAGCTTTGGCTTGGGCAATCTTGTCAGGCTGAGGCACTACTCACGCAGGGTTAGCCAACCTGTCAGCCCTGGCATTACCTTCTGTTATGAAACCTGGTAAATCGGCGTGACTCCAAATGTGCAAAATGTAATACGAATGAACTTGGGCCTGAATTGTACCCCACAAGGTTCTCAATAACTGAAACAAAACTGTGTTATTGACTTCCTTCAGAAGTGAACAATCCAAATGCTTGGTTATATCTGCAACATAGGCAGAATCAGTGACCAAGTTCAGAGACACCTGAGAAAATTTCTGGAATGCCATGGCAATGGCCTTTAACTCAACCAGTTGGGCTGAGCCTGACTCATGGCCCTCCAACATTTGCCATCCATATTCATCCTTCCTAGTAACAATGGCTTTCCCCATTTTTCTGGAAACGTCAGTGAAGACGGTGGGTCCTTGCACTGGCACCAGGCTACTTTTTGGTCGCAATGACAGATTGGTTGTCTTTGCCAACTGCAATAACTTGTGACTAGGCATATGATAGGATATCTGCCCTGAAAAGTTTTGCAGCACACTTTGCAAAGGAGTGCTGTTAGCAAAGCTCCATTCAAAGTCTACCTGAAAGCAGTGAGGGCTCTTGGGGTGCACGGTCACCTGACAAAGGGACAAAGTCCAGAGATTACTCAGGGATGATGACGTGGCCTGTCGGTGCCAGCATTTTGCATTCATCGCTGCTGCTGTCCCCATCCAGGGATGGGGAGGACAGCCTGCGGGCAGCAGGGGTTGGTGGGTTGGCCGGAGGCTCCGAAGTTGAGGGACCGACTGCGGACTGTGAAGCCGAGGGGATGGTTACAAGCCCTGAT
>NW_005055231.1:6279-7086 GCF_000277835.1 Geospiza fortis
TGTCACAGGGGCTGGCCGGCCCCTCTTTGCAGGGCAGGGGGAAACCGATCTGCTGGCCGTGACGGAGACAGTTCCGGCGTCATCAGCGGTGGTGGAGGGGCTGAAAGTGGCACAAAAGGGGAGGGGCTGTCCCCCAGGCGTGATTGGGACATGGCTATCATGCTCGGTGGTGCCAGTTTTGCAGGAGGAAGATACATTGTCTCACAGAACCATAGGGATGAGGATATTTCGGCAGAACATAATCTCTAGGTGAGAGAAAGGTTCTGCAGGGGGTCCCCATATCCCTCACCGGCAGCCACCTGGCCCACAAATCCTCCCCTCGGGGTGTCGGCGACCCCAGAGGCAACATTTTCGCCCTCTGAGGTCCGCATTTCTGATTTGCTTCCCCTCTGGGTATGGCCTCGGAAGACACGGGACAGGAGTCTCCATACAGGTATAAGTCGAGGCATGGTGGAATTCCCATTAGCAACTTCTTCCAAGAGCCGGTAGCCCAATGCCTCCCACAACTGCGAACTAAAATCGATGTCTGTATCTACTGGCAAGTCATGGCATTTGGCCCAGGCAAACAGAGCACAGAGTGAATCATCTGACACAGAGACTCCAATAAAGGAAATCATGTCCTTCTGCACAGAAATGATCGCACCTTCTTCCCTAGAGAGGTGACTCCCCATCATGAAAAAACTGACCTCCAACCTCCAGCAAGAGATACCAACTGTCCGCTCTGCTGGGGAATTTGCTCCTACCAGAGCTTTTAAGCTATCAGAGCAAAACCACTATCCCAGTCCATTCCAGGAGGACGTAGGGAAA
>NW_005055231.1:7118-14897 GCF_000277835.1 Geospiza fortis
TGCATGCGGGTTGTGTGGGTGCCACGGGGTCCCAGCAGAGTTCTGGCGGGGGTCCGAGGCATCCCTTCATCCGTCCCGTGATCTACAAAGGGCTGACCAATGCAACTCATGTCGGGGTCACCAGATGTTGCTGTTGATTAAGAAATGACACAGACTCATCAGAAGGCTGAGTGGCATAATGCACCATATATTTGGAACTGCTCCTTTTTACAAGCTGTTCTGATCCAGGTAGATTTGATTGGTCATTTAGTTCATACATCTTACATGATTGGCTAATTAACAAGACACCCTTCTTAAAAACAATCTTTGAGAAAAACAACAAAAGAGAGAGTAGGAAAACAACACCTGCAGGTTGTTTATAATAATAATTAGCTATCATTGTTTATGTTCAACTCCCTAAATTCTCTCAGGCCAATTCTGGGAAAACTTATCTAGTTTTCTTGCTCTCTGACCAGGCTGTCACATCCACACATACCCATGGTTCACATACGAGTCCACAACTTAAATACAAAATTACAGTCATACAGACAACACAAAATCTTTATTAAAAATTTTTATTCACATAGACAATAAACTCTTCACTTTTCTCCAGCCACCTTGGTCACCCAGTTTGCAGTATATCTCATTCACTCAGCATTTACACTCATCAATCACACAAGATGCAGGACATACACATTTACTTCACACACATTTACACAATACTAAGGTACTTCTGTTGTTTAATTAGATGTTAATATTTCTTTACAGGTGCTTATTTGTTACACAATAACCTACCCTCACTAAAATAATCCTAAACCCTTCTAATATCCCCAAGCTTAAAATCTTTCTCTCACCCACACACCTATAAAACCCCAGCTCTATAATAGCACTTAAAACGGATTTCAAAGCCTTACTGAAGGGTCACTGCTTATCTGTGCTTACTGTCCTTGTAGCCAAAAGATATCTCAATTGTTGTCTTACTTTCCTTTTACCCCGTTATCAAGCAGGCCTATCGGAGATATTTTTGCCCAATGTCCAGGAGGAATGATGAGGAGGACTCCATGGATATAGGAAGGCTAATTAATTACTTTATTATACTGTATTATTCTATACTATATTACACTACATCTAAACTGAATCTGCACAAGCCCCCAACTCAACTCCACTGCACAGAATCTCCTGACTGTCAGTCGACAGTCCCGACACACACACATGCTTGGCCCTGATAGGCCAAGGAAACCAAACACATCACTCTGGATAAACAATTTCCGTATTGCATTCTGCTTTGGCACAACACAGGCACAGCAAATGAGATAAGAATTGTTTTGCTCATTCTTTTCTCTGCTTCTCTCCCTGCTTCTCTCAGGTTCAGAGAATGTGAATCCCACACAGGCCTAATCAGTTTCTCGGATCTCTCAGGCAGTGCTATCCGCTCAGCAGCTTTGCATCCCTAGACCAGCCCAACCATTCATGCCTATGGGTATATTGGGGTCTCGGGTTTTCAGCATCCTGCCTTCTGCATACCCTGTACCCAATATAGCCAAGGCTCCTGTAGGCAATCAGGTGTGGACTGAGAGCAGTAATACCCGGAACTAGGATTCCTGCAGTCAGATTACAGGCTATTCCTCTCTTCTTTGTTTTTTTAATTCCACTTTTTAACCCCAAAGTAGCTAAACCTTGACAATTATGGGACTCACTCAGTCTCTACTATCCGCTTTGTCCCTTCACTGGCCGGTCCCCTTGCGGGGAGACGAAAACACAGTTAGAAGGACCCTGCTATCGCTTCGCAGATCCGGAGTGTCCGGTCTATGTCTCATACGCACACACATACTCTCCCAGGTTCCACACCACCCCTTCCACACAATGCTCATCCATCTAGGTTTTTGTGCACAATTTAGGGGCTGGCAGTTGCCACAGTTTCATGAGGAATCTTTACTTGCCCTTTTCTTTTTGTCCCTTGTATCCACCAAGTGTCTGACCTGCAGTCACCAGTAACAGCAGAAGCCCAGACCAACCGCTAAACTTAGTGGGGTGCCTCTTGCTCAGGATCTCCCAGAGTTACAGAGACGAGGTGCTAAATCTCGGTGGAACCTCCAAATTGTGAGAAACAAGGCTCACTCTTAAAAAATTTTTAAAGTTTAATAAGGGGTAAAAGGGACAGTAAATAGCGCTGTGTGCCTGGCAAATTGCCAGTGGCACATCAGTTAGTTATAGCAATGTTCCTTATATACTTTTTCATTGCACTGATCAAATGCATATTCTTGACGATTATACATATTCAACCATTCCTTTGAGTTCTTTCACATGTTCTGGGAATTCTTTAGCTTTGTTCGACCCCTGACCTGTTGTGCAATAGTGTAGATTTGATTTTTGAGAGTCGTGTATGTAATTTCCTCACAACAACAAATGGAATTATTGATAGCCGCAGGGTCGGGGTAGAAGCCCTTTTCACATCCTTTCTTTTGATGTTTTCTGTGTGGTTCCTTCAATGTTATCTAATCATACAGACAGTTTTAGTTATTTCCCCAAACTTATCTAAGTTATTTTCACTATTATTAGTTAGTTACAGAAATAAAAGCATCCTGCAAAACTTAACATTCAAGTCTCTATTTTAATATTTTGAGAAAGCCTAAACTACAATATATGTTTATCACACTAATACATATATAAGCTACACATGGCCAGGGCATTGGCCTCAAAAGCTGACAAGTCAAAAAACTTTATAAAAAACAGTTTAAAAGTGATTATGAACTGTACTACATCAAAATTGTTGTAATTAATAATAATTTGCAAAAGCTAATACATAATAGCGAAAGCCAACAACTACATAGTTATTTATAACACTCCATATGCAGTTTTCCATATTTCTCTGGGACTGGCCACACCTCTGGGTTCACTCCATCATTCACAAGTGTTAGCCTCCCCATTAATCCCCACAACACCAACTCACATTCCCAACTCCGGCCATCAAATCCCCTCCCAGCAAACCACAATCACAACTAGGAATAATCAGAAACTCCTACTTTTCAAACTCATCTCACACATTCAGCAAACTCTCATGGGCATCCCCATATACACACACACTCACCAATCATCTCTCCCACTTATGAAAAGGACATTTGAACAATTGTTCCCCCTTTGGCATAGATAGAGAAGTTTCTGTGTCTACTAGGAAACACACTTCTCAGTTGAGCCCTCAGTACCATAGCAGATTCCTTCCCAAGTGTTTTTTTGGTCGGCTCTCCCCTGCCGAGGACGAAATGCCTGTTCCACATCCTTGTAGCCAATCCTGTCCTTTCTATCCTGGGGAATTCCCTTGGGCCCTGCAGTTCATCCCTCTGGGGCTATAAAATCTGCCATCACCTTTGCCTTTGCTTTTGCCTTTTCCTCATCGCTTCCTACGTACACTTTCTAACCAGTTCATCCAGGGACTTATTCTGCCCTTCCTCTAGACCCCCCTGTGGGTGCTCATTCTCCCACAGCTCAAAATTACTCATTTCTCCAGTGACCCAAACAAAATCCCTTCATGTATCAAGCTAGGCTTGGGTGGTACTTTGTCTCATACTGTATACCAAAGCCGGTTGCTGTACCTTACACTGCATGTCAAAGCCATTCCCTGTCCAGTTGCAGTGTCCAGACACCCCTGCAGCACACCCGTATGGGCTCCTGGGCAACTCTCACAATGCCACAAGCTCTGTAAAACACCATGTCCCAAAGGGCAGGAACAGCTGATGGTGCCACAGGGATGGGAGGGTGGCCAGGGTGTCCTGCAGCCTCATGGGGCTCCTGCCAATGAGGGTAGCAGCGTTGGACACCTCCTGGAGCTGAGCTCTGGCTGTCCCACAGCCTCGGCTCAGTCTTGCACCTCCCCCCAAGGTCCCCAGCTTGTGCTGCCAATCGCGCCTGGCCTTGGACAGAAACCCCCTTAAGTCCTGAATAGCAAGGGGACAAACCCAAATCCTCCACCCTGGCTCCATAATGACCGGGGGAGGGGTGGGGGTGTAGGAAAAATAGTTCCCTGCTTTCCCTCTCCTGGAAGCTGGGAATACAAACGACTTGCAGCTGGCCCTGTATTAGATTGCAGATTTTGAAAATAAGGCAGAGAACTTCCCGGTCTTTCCTTATCACATAGCCTCCTGCTGCTATTTGCCTTAACCATATTTCTCCACACTCCCCTTCGACCACACCTTTTCCAAACCAACACCATATTGCCCCCTCTGGGCATCAGCTGCCGAGACCCTTTCTTGGTGCCTCTTATTGCCCCCTCTGGGTGTCCATGTCCTTTTAACTACCTCTGGGACAATGTTCAAACCATCTCAACATTCTCTCAAAGGACCCTTCAGAGGTATTTTGGGATCGTCATCCCTATAGTTGAGACCCTTTTTTTTCGACTTTCCTTTATTGCCCACCCTGGGCATCCTACCATGTTTTACTCCCTGAAGTTGTACTCACCGGTGAGATTTGCCGAGACCCTTCTTGACTTTCCCTTACTGCCCCCTCTGGGCATCCATGTCCTATGGACTCTTCTTCATGGACCCCCCCCAGCCCGCCTCTCATCTGTCTCCTAGACAGTTTCTGGTACCCAATCAATCGCTTGGTGTCAGCCAGTGCCGAAGGGAGCTGGTCACCAAAACTGGGCGAGGCACGCCTCCAACTCTTCTTGACGCATGCCAGACCCAGACAGTGGAAGGACCAAGCCCCCAGTTGTCAGGAAAATCCACAAAAGCCAGAGGTTTATGTCCAAAAAGGAGACAGAGGAATCCTGCAACTTTATTCAAATAAAGGGAGAGGTCCACCAGGGCACATGCCCATGGGGTTTTCTCTCTTGAGGTTTTGGAGGGCGCAGACTCCTTTTATCCTGAACTCGCAGCCGCATGTTGCCCTCTTCCTTTCCCCACTGGCTGAAGTGCTAGGAAGGTACAGCCTTCCTCAACCACCTACCCCCATATCCCCCCTTGAACCTACTGTTTTACCCCAAAGTTCAGGAGTCCAGGCTTGTGCAGACCCTTGGCTATCTCAGGAGCCAAGCTGTCTGGGCTCTGCAACAAACCTGCTTATGACAGTGATCACAAGGGTTCTTGACTGAGGGAAGAGACGAGAATGTTGACTCTATGTTCAGAAGGCTTGATTTATTATTTTATGATATATATATATTACATTACAACTATACTAAAAAGAAAAAGAAGGAAAGGTTTCCTCAGAAGCTAGCTAAGCTAAGAATAGAAAAGAAAGAATGATAACAAAGGCAGCTGGCTCCAACAGAGAGCGAGAGCCAGCTCTGCTGTGAGTGGTCACCAGATCCAAACATCCACAGGAGACCAATCACGGATCCACCTGTTGCATTCCACAGCAGCAGATAATTATTGTTTACATTCTGTTTCTGAGGCCTCAGCTTCTCAGAAGGAAAAATCCTAAAGAAAGGATTTTTAATCATTAAGACCCATTTCAAAGACGTTAACACCCATACCTTCACCCATCAAATTATTTGTAAAGGCATTAGCACACATCTTTCCTCTCAGTAATATTCCTAGTACATTTGCTATAGGGTATTTAAATCAGTGCACACACTCATGCACAGAGATACAAAGTAGTATGTACAGAGGTATACCTAAGAAAAATTTCCTTTGAGTTCAGTGAGATACTCGTTGGATGCCTCTGCATCTCTAAATGGATGAAAGGTTGAGCCTCGAGAAGTGGGGATATCAGCCCAGACCCCAGTGTCATATTTTGGCAGCAGTCCTCTAAATACTGCTAACTTGGGAGTTCACAAGCTCTGAGAGGTGTCCCACTCAGAGGGAGATGCTGGCACAGCCTGCTGTGGCTCAAGAGGCTTCAAAAGGTCTCACTTCAGGACATGAGATGATCTTACTGGCATCACAGAGAAGTGATGGGACAACTCCTATGAGTGGAATGTTGGAATGGAAGGATAGAAAGAAAAATCAGACTTTAGTTAAAGATGTTTCTCCTTATCATGCTATATATAAAAATCAGACTTTTTGGTATAATTATACTTCTTTAGTTCAGTCTGCATTTAATGATATCTCTTTTCAATTATCACAAGGAATGTTTTTCATTTGTGGAGATAGAGTTTGGCCTGCTATCCCAACACACATCATAAGTAGACCATGTAGTATCGGGAAACTTACTCTGCTAACACCCAGTGAAAAAATGAAGCATAGAAACAAAAAATATATCAATCAGTATAAACCAGACTACAAAGATGATATGGAGCTCTGCCTGGGGATAGATAAGGAGCTGACTGAGACCTTATGGCTCAGGATTAATGGGAGGGCAGATACAGATGACAAAGAAGTGACTAAGCTGCTATCCATTGTATATGAGAACTCGTGGCAGTTGGGTGAAGTTATCACTGACTGGATAAAAGGAAAACATGAGTTCCATTTTTAAAAAGGGAGAAATGAAAACCCAGGGAACTGCTGGCCTGTCAGTCTCACCGCAGTGGCAGGCAAGATCATAGAGCAGATCGTCCTGAAATCAATGCTAAGGCACACTAAAAATAAGGAGGTGATTGGTGACAGCCAACATGGCTTCATTAAAGGCAAATTATGCATGACAAATTTGGTGGCCTTCTATGACGGGGTAACAGACGTAATGGATGAGGGAAGAACGACTGACATCATCTACCTGGACTTATGCAAAGCATTTGACACTGTTCTGCATGATAGCCTTGTCTCTAAACTGGATAGACTCAGACAGATGGGGTTGTTCAGCCTGGAGAAGAGAAGGCTCTGGGGAAACCTTAGGAGCCCCTTCCAGTACCTGAAGGGGGCATACAAGAAGGCTAGAGAGAGACTTTTCACAAGGGCATGCAGTGATAAGACAAGGGGAGAATGGCTTTAAACTGAAAGAGGGTAGGTTTAGGTTAGATATAAGGAAGAGATTCTTTACCATGACGGTGGTGAGACATTGAAACAGCTTTCCCAGAAAACTTGTGAATGTCCCACCCCTGGATGTGTTTAAAGACAGGTTGGATGGAGCCCTGAGCAACCTGGTCTAATGGAAGGTGTCCCTGCCCATGACAGTGGGTTGTTTGAACTATATGATGTTTACGGTCCCTTCCAACCCAAACCCTTCCATAATTCCATGAGGCTATGATTGAGTTTAGTCATCAGGAAATTTCCTTTCTGGCCACAGTCTTGTTCAGTAGTGACTGGACTTTTCAAGGAAATATTGTTTCACTTGGACTGTTATTGAGGCAAAAATAAGGTTTCAAGGCTATTTGTTAGAAAACTGGAGCTCACTAGACAACAGATGTTCCTGGGAACACAGTGTTTTTAATAAGCTCAAGAGGCACATAAATGCCCAGGTGCCATTAATCAAGCCCAAGGCCTAACAAGCATTCCTGTGATCTTGGTGCAGCCTGAGGAGGTAATGGGGCTGATGCACCACCACAGCTGGAAGGGAAAATAGCCAGGACAACTGACCCAAGGTATTCCATACCATATGACATTACACTTAGTGTGGTGAACAGGGGCATGGCAAGTCAGTGAGGGTGTGGCAATGATGCCATTTGGGTTTTGCCTTTTTTTTCTTTTATATATTCTCTGTATTCTTCACACATATATTTGTAGCTCTGTAGCCTATTGTACTAGTAGCTAGTTTTCCCAGTACTTTTCCATGCCCTTTCCTTAAGCAGAAAAACAAAACAAATTCCAGAGCTACAAGCCCCAGGGGGTACAAGGCACCTATGCTATCTTGGTTCTTCCTGGGAGCCAAGGCCGAGAACAACTCTTGGAGAGACATTCTCATGGACAAAGCACAGCTAGTGCTGGGATGGGG
>NW_005055231.1:15970-16664 GCF_000277835.1 Geospiza fortis
ACCCTTTGGTAAACAAATCTCCATAACACATTCCACATGTGCCCAACAACAGGTGCAGCAAGTGGAAATAAGAATTGTTTATCATTCTTTTCTCTGAGCTTTCTCACAGCTCAGGAAAATCCTGGGAGATAATTATGTCTCTCTCTGTTCAGAGGATATGTGATTACCACAACAGTTCACACAGGCAGGATGAGCAGCCACTCCCCTTGTGTGTTCGGTTGCTATGGTCTTTTGACTGGTGCTGGGGTGTTTTTTTCTCAGCAATGGTTTACAAATTATCAAAATCCATTGGTGCTGCTGCCAGCAAGATTGTAGTAACCCAAACAGAATCCCCCAAGAAAGACGCAGCTGTCCAGGTCACTGGCAGCAGGGAGTGTCTGAGCCAGGTGTTAGTAACAGAGGATAGTGCAAAAGACACATTGGGGGTTGGGTTTTGTTTGTTTTCTGTTCTGATTTGCGGAAAGAAAAACTCTACAACTTGTAAAAGTTGTAAAGCTGGTATGATTTATTTCAGTGCTAGACGCATGGTCCCCAAGGACATGTGCACCCCCTGAAAATTCTCGAGTCTACTTTATCCCCTAACCTGTTGCATATGCATAAAAGACATATGCATATGCATTAAACTGTCTTATCAATTTTATGACCCTGCGCAGCTTTTCAGTCATGCAGTTGTAATGTGGTGTTTGCAACCCAG
>NW_005055232.1:0-335 GCF_000277835.1 Geospiza fortis
CCCCAGCTGCCACTGGCACCGGTGTCACTGGGTCCCAGCTGGGCTGGCCAGAGCCCCCCACCCTCTGCCCCTGAATGCCCAGAGGTGCCAGGGGCTCCGGTGGATGCCCATGGTGAATCCCTGGCACTGCGGTGTTGGGCTGTGCTGGGAGGTGCCACGGGCCCTGATGGCTGCTGGGGATGTGCCAGGGGACACAGCTGCCCCCAGTGGCACATCCTGAGCATTGGGGTGTGCCAGCTTCTCCAGTGGCACATCCTGGCACTGGGAAGGGCTGGGTTCCCCAGTGGCTGCCCGTGGCACATCCTGAGCGCTGGGGGGTGCTGGGGGCCCCCGTG
>NW_005055232.1:1072-1672 GCF_000277835.1 Geospiza fortis
TAATGGGGGCACCGATGGGGGGAACGGGGACGCCTGGGGGCACCGGGGGATGGCACACGGTGGCTCTGGGGGGTGTGAGGGTGAGAGCCGGTTGTGGTGTGAGGGCTCCTCATGGGCTCTGGAGCTGTCCCTGTGCCCCAGGTTCCCCCCAGATATGACCCCCGATGGCCTTTGGGTCCCACACATGTCCCCACACCCGCAAGACACCCCCAGGTGTTTCCCACATATGTCTCCGCACCTCAGTTCCCGCCCAGATGTGTCCCACACGTGTCCCCACACGCTGGGACACACCAGCGTGTCCATCCAGAGCCATTCCCCAGTGCCACCCTCAGCCCCTTTCCCAGTGCCACCCTCAGCCCCTTTCCCTGCTCAGGACCCCCCATGGGGATGGAGTGTGGGGGTATGGGGAGGAGGAGGTGACACCCCCAGCCGTGCCCCACATCTCCCTGTGCCCCGCACCCCCTGGCACATGTCCCCTGCTCCCCCAGACGTGTGTTCCCCCATGTGTGTCCCCCTGCCCCCCTCCCACTCCACACGTGTCCTCACACCCCAGGGCACCCCAAGGCCACCCCGGGGGATCCCCGGTGCCACCCCAGCCCC
>NW_005055232.1:2940-4452 GCF_000277835.1 Geospiza fortis
CCACAAGGATGGCAACGGAGATCCCCCAAAGGTGGGAATGGAGAGCCCCCAAAGCCACCACAGCCCAAAGCCATCATCATCTGAGCCACAGGACCCCAAAGATGGCAACGGAGAACCCCCAAAGGTGGGAATGGAGAGCCCCCAAAGCCACCACAGCCCAAAGCCATCATCATCTGAGCCACAGGACCCCAAAGATGGCAACGGAGAACCCCCAAAGGTGGGAATGGAGAGCCCCCAAAGCCACCACAGCCCAAAGCCATCATCATCTGAGCCACAGGACCCCAAAGATGGCAACGGAGAACCCCCAAAGATTGGAATGGAGAGCCCCCAAAGATGGGAATTGAGAGCCCCCAGAGATGGGAATGGAAAACCTCCAGAGCCACCACAGCCCAAAGCCACTGTCATCTGAGCCACAAGACCCCATAAACGGGGCCAGGAGAATCCCCAAAGCCTCCATCATCTGAGCCACAAGACCCCAAAAACGGGGACAGAAGAACCCCCAGAGCCACAACAGCCTGAGCTGTGGGACCCCAAAACCAGGGCTGGGATACCCCCAGAGCCATCACCAGTCCAGCTCCTTCATCTTCCCAAGTGTGAGACCCCAAAACCAGGGCTGGGAGCCCTCAGTGCCACCCCTGCCCAAGGTCATTTCCTTCGCCATGGGAGCCCAGAAATGGATCCAGGAAAGCCCCCAGAGCCCGCACCGTCCCCCTGAGCCCCCCAGAGCCACCACAAGCCTGTCTCCTTCCTCCTGTGAGCTGTGGGACCCCCACACTGGAGCTGGGGCACCCCCAGAGCCACCCCAGCCCAGCAGAGGATGCCCAGGGAGCTGCAGAGGAGCCGTGGGGAGCCCAGCCTCGGCTGGGGGACATCTCGGGGACAGGGGCCGTGGTGGCACCGTGCATTAAACATGTCCCACCCTCCAGTGTCCCTCTGTCCTGTGGCCTCAGGGGTCTCTCACCCATCGTGTCCCTGTCTTTCAGCCCTGGGGACAAGAGGGGACGCAGGCAGTGGTGACATGGAGCCCATTGCCCACCCACCGTGTCCCCATCTCATCCTGGGGACAACGGGGGGTGACACGGGCGGTGCCAGGTGGGAATAAGAGCCGTGAGAGCGGAGCCAGCGCTGGGTTTACTGGGGAGAGGGCACAGGCAGGAGGGGGGGACACATCCAGGACCCTCCTTGGTCACACGGGGCTGGGGGGTGGCAAGCGGGGCAGGCCGTGGCAGCGTCCATCGGTGCCGTGGTGCCTGGAAAGGGACACGGGGGGGCTGTGGTGGGCTCCCTGTGCCCCCTGTCCCCTGTCCCCGTATACCCATACCCACCTAGGCCCAGGGGACACAGAGGGGGCTCTGATGGGCTCCCTGTGTCCCCTGTCCCTGTACCCATACCCACCTAGGCCGGCAGCCCCCGGGAGAAGGCGAACATCCCAGGCAGGTACGGCGTGTCGCCCCCTCTGCCCGCCTCCTCCACCGCCCGGCACTCGGCCCCGTCCCGCTGCCCGCTCTCCCG
>NW_005055232.1:5202-6835 GCF_000277835.1 Geospiza fortis
TGGGGGACTGGGGGACCCCTGGGATGGGCCCCAAGGGGGTGGGAAACACAGGGATGGGCCCAAGGGATGGGGGACACCAGGGATGGGCCCAAGGGATGGGGGACACCCAGGGATGGGTCCAGGGGATGGGGGACCCCTGGGATGGGCCCCAAGGGAGAGAGGACCCCTGGGATGGGCCCCAAGGGATGGGGCCCTATGGGGGGAATGGGATGTGCCACAAGGGAGGGGGGACACCCCAGGTTATGCCCCAAGGGAGGGGGGACATGGGCCAAATGATAGAGACAGCTTGGAATGTGTCCTAGGGGAGGGGACAACACTCCAGGATGTGCCCAAGGGAGATGGGAACACCCTGGGATGTGCCCCAGGGGAGAGGGACATCCCACCTGCCCCAGGGGAGGAGGGACACCCCACATGCCCTATGGGAGGAGGGACAGCCCAGGACAGTCCCCAGTCCCTCACCCGGCTCTCCAGCACCCGGCAGTGCCGCTGCGGCGCTCGCTTCCGACACGTGGTCTGTGCCAGGCCCAGGCGGAGCTGCACAAAGGTCCCCGAAGGGTCCTCCTGGGGGAACGGGGGTGGCATGGCATGGCAGGGCATAGCAGGGCTCCCCAGAGGGATCCCGACCTCCGGAGGGACTCCCAAACCCCACAGACTCCCAGGGAATACAGCCCCCAGCGAGACCCCAAACCCCAGGAGTGACCCAAGCACCCCCAGAGCAACCCCAAATGCTGGGGGAAACCCTGAACCCCACAGATGCCAACCCCTGAGAGGGACCCCAAAGCTCCCACAGGAACCCCGAATCCCAGGCGGGACCCTGAACCCTGGGAGGGATCCTGAGTGCTGGAAACCCTCAGGTAAACCCATCCCAGGAATGACCCCAGGGTGGCCCCAAGGTGGGCACGAGGCCCAAAGTGGGGGTCCCTGGAGTCCTGGCCCTTCCCAGACACAGGACAGTGTGCAGGGGCACCCCGGGGTGGCCCCGGCTCCGGGGGCACCAGGATCAGCTCGGATCTGTCAATGAATAACCGAGCTCAGGCGGCCAGCAGGGCCGCCCCTGGGCACCCCGGGGCACCCCGGCACCTTGCCCATTCCCTGTGGGACACCCAACCCCCTCCCCATTCCTGTGGCCATCCCGGATCCCAGTCCTGAACCCCAGTCCCAAATCCCAAGCTCACCTGCTCGATGATCCTGTCCATCCCCCATTCCCTCCAGGACACCCCAATTCCCTCCCCAACCCTCTCTGTTCCTCCAGGACACCCCAATCCCCTCCCCAACCCTCTCTGTCCCTCCTGGGACACCCCAATCCCCTCCCCAACCCTCTCTCTGTCCCTCCTGGGACACCCCAATCCCCTCCCCATTCCCATGGTCATCCCAGATCCTGAACCCCAAATCCCAGCCCCGAATCCTGTTGCCCCCATGCCCGAGGACTCCGTTCACCCGTGCCCCCTCCAGGACCCCCAACCTGACCCTCTCCCTGACCCCCTCCCTGTTCTCGTGGCCCCCCTGAGCCCCCAATCCTCGATCCCGATCCCAATCCCAATCCCTGCCCACCCCCTCGATGACCCTTTCACCGCTGCTCCCTCCCGGCCGCTCCATCCCCTCCCCGTTCCCCCCGGGACCCCCGCGCCCCCCG
>NW_005055232.1:10581-11316 GCF_000277835.1 Geospiza fortis
TGGAAGAGGAGCTGGTTTGGGGGGTGGGCAGTGGGGACGGGGGGCACAGGGACCGGGTTTGGGGGTCAGGGATCTGGTCTGGAGGAGCAGGGCTGGGCATCTCTTTTGGGGCAACAAGGATCGCGTTTGGGGAGAAGGGATTTGCTGGGGAAGCGGGGATTTGGTTTGGGGGAGTGGGGATGTGATTTGGGGGAGCAAGGGTCTGGTTTGGGGGAATTGAGATGTAATTTGGGGGAGCAGGGATGGGGGCTCCATCCTGGAGCAAGGAACCTCATATTTGGGATGCAGGAATAGGGGCACGATCCCTGTCCTTGGCCTGTGGCCAAACCCAGGGAAAGGTCCCCAAACATCCCAAAATGACCCCAAAATGCCTCTGAGCTGCTGCCCCCTCCCCAGCCCGCCCACGCCCTGGATCTGCTCCCGTATTCCCGGCTGAGCCCGGCGCCACGGGCCGGATCCCAGCTGGATGCTGTCGGTGCCGAGATCCCCTCGGATCCCTGCACAGGTGAGGGGAGGCTGGGACACACACAATGGGGGCTGGGGTGGGATTTTCCACACAGAGCTCGGTGCATTTTTGTGGGGACTTTGAACTGGGATGATGAAAGCGTTCTGGGGATTCCCGGGGCTGGGAGAGGCTGCAGGGAAAGCCCAGAGCCCAGGATGGCTCCGTCCCAGCTCACCTGGAGCCGGTTCCCGAGGAGTGGCTCCATGCCCCGTGCCACGGCCCGCCCCTGT
>NW_005055232.1:11362-11968 GCF_000277835.1 Geospiza fortis
CTGGGACCAGCCCGGTCCCAGCCGTGCCGGGGGTCCCGACGGCGCTGCCCCGTGTCCCCCCAGGGTACCGGTTCTTTAAGCCAGGGGGTTTGTTCGGGATGAAGCCGCCGGAGGAGCCGTTCGGAGCCGCGCGGACAGGCCCAGAGGAGTCCAAGGCCCTGGGCAGCCCCTGCGCTGGTGAGTCCGGGTCTGTGGCACTGGGGGAGCAGTGGGACTGGGGGGCTCCGGGGAAAAGGCGGGCTGGGATTCTTCAGGGGTGTTCTGGGTGGTTTAGAACTTTTTGGGGCTAGTTAGGGGCTGTTCTGAGCCAGTTTAAAGACCTTTTTCAGCCATTTTGGGCCAGTTTTCGGCCATTTTGGCGCCATCCTCGGCCGGTTCACAGCCATTCATGACCAATTTGTGGTAATACTGGACCAGTTTGTGGCCATTGTGGGCAAGTTTTGAGAGCCAGTTTTGGCCATTTTGAACCAGTTTTTAACATTTTGAGCCAGTCTGGACACTTTTGGACCTGTGTGTCACAAACTGGGTGGTTTGGGGGCCCTTTGGGGTGTCACACAGCAGGAGACGCTTGGGGAGTTGAGGCCCTTTGTGGTGTCCCATGTCCCC
>NW_005055232.1:15540-16477 GCF_000277835.1 Geospiza fortis
CCGCCTGCCTGTGAGCCCCGGGACCCCCCGGCCGCCTGCGACCCCCATGCTGGGACCTGTGCTGAGACCCCCCCACCAGGACCCCCACCCTGCCCTGGCCGCCTGTGATCCCCCACACTGCAACCCCCAGCGAGACACCCCTAGCAAGGACTGGCCCTCGGCTCCTGCGGTCACCCATGGCGAGCCTGGAGGAGATGGAGCCCAGGGGACAGAGCCAAAAAAATGAAACTGAGGGGACAGAGCCAGAGGGACGGAGCCGATGGGACAGAGTCAGTGAGATGGAGCCAGAGGGGACAGAGCCAAAAGGATGGAACCGAGGGGACAGCCAAAGGGACGGAGCCAAAAGGATGGAACTGAGGGGACAGAGCCAAAGGGACAGAGCTGAGGGCTTGGTGCCAAGGTGACACTGCCAGCCAGATTCAGCACTGGGACTTGGAGGAGCCTCCAGCCAGGGCTGTGGGGCAGGGCAGAGCCAGGCTGGGACATGGCACATTCCTGGCTTGGGAAGACACCAAAGGGCTGGAGGAGCCAGCGCTGGGGCCGGATCTGCCGTGTGGGCTCCAGCCACAGAGACCAAGAAGAGCTGGGCACAGTGGAGTTGCATCCACTGGAGCCAGACGTGGGACAAGAGGGGCCCTCAAGGGCTCCCTCTGCTTCCAGAACCTTCCAGCCTGTTCCGGACTGGATGGCATTCCCTAAGGACACGCTGGGATGGGAGGCTGGGCCCGCCCTACTGCGGGCTGAGCCCTGGGGTCCCCAGTGCAGCTCCATGCAGGGGGAAGCTGGGAGCCCA
The DNA here is from genome assembly GCF_000277835.1 of Geospiza fortis. Taxonomy (NCBI): domain Eukaryota; kingdom Metazoa; phylum Chordata; class Aves; order Passeriformes; family Thraupidae; genus Geospiza; species Geospiza fortis. The sequence goes on from NW_005055232.1 coordinate 16,334, forward strand.
ATGGGCAAACAGCCAGGAAAAGGAGAAGGGCCTGGAAGGGCTCAGCTCTGCTTCCAGAAGGGCCCGGAGACGCCTCCGGTGCTGCGGGATGGGGGGCAGCTTGTGCTTCTGCTTGCTCTGGGTAACTGCGCGCTTTGGGACTCG
>NW_005055233.1:0-1662 GCF_000277835.1 Geospiza fortis
CAAATGCCCACCTGAGTCCTTTTGGGTATTTGAAACACCCACTTTGGAGGTAATCTATGCCCAAAATACATGGGGCCTCTGGGCCAGTCACAATAGGGTGTTTCTTCCACTCATTTCCAGTCAGGCTCACCTCAGCTTCCACCAAAGTAAAATCCTGTGATCCCCCTGTCACACCAGCAATAGAAATAAATAGATTCTGCGTCCACATGTCTTGATGGGATTAATGTGCACTGAGCAGCAGTGTCGACCAAAGCTTTATATTCTTGTGGTTCAGATGTGCCAGGCCAACGAATCCACACAGTCCAGAAAACACGTTTTTCCCTAGCCTCTACCTGGCCAGAGGCAGGGCCCCTCTAAGCATGGTTATCCTTCTTTCCTTGGATATATGTCTTTGAAGTTCCTTCAAGGGGATCGGACATGTCATCATCATCATCGTACCTGGCTGTTCGGCTATGGGCAAGTGGAGCTGCTTTTCTTTTGGTGGAACTTCCTCTCTGAGCCTTGCCTTCATTCAATTCACACACCCGTTGTGCCAGAGCAGCAGTAGATTTTCCAACCCATCACCTCATGTTTTCTCCGCAATCACGCAGGAAGAACCACAGCTCAGCTCGTGGGGTGTACCTTCTCTCTCCATCTGGGGAACGTCTATGTTGGATACCAGAACCTCTGATCTTTACTGCTGAAATTTGGAGAAGGCCTTCTTTAACCTCCTCCCTGAATTTCTTATGATTCTCTTCTATCTTGTCCTCTAATTTCTGCAGACGTGTTTCCGCCGCTGCAATTCTGGCATGTGTTGGGCCATGTACAGCATCTGCATATGCTCGGAGCTTCTTCACCATATCAAGCACGGTCTCATCCCTGTCATCCCGCTTCATTATTGCTAAAGCAGAAGCATATTCATGTGGCCCAAGTTGTACAAGTTTTCACCATATCATGGATGTACATGGTACCAAGTCTGGATTCCTAGTTGTTATGTCACCTGAGAAGATAATCTCTGCCACTGCCATTTCTCTCAGGCACTGGATCCCTTGTTCTATGGTCTTCCACTGGGTTTGCTGCATATAGAGACCGCCTGCACACAGGTATCTTTGTGCTACACTTTCCAGGACCTGTGCCCAGAGGCTGTGAGGGTTAGCCACGAAGGTCCTTCAGGGAAAAGGACTCAGTATTGGCTTCTGATCTTGTGCCTTCTGCTTTGACTCCTGATTTTATGTCAGGAAGCATTGAGGGTCCTTCTCCTGCATCATCATCATCGTCATCATCATCTACTGGTCGATCAGTCTTGTCTGTGCACTTTCCGCTTCTCGTGCTAGTAGCAACAGCCATTAGTTGAGGCTTACTGTTGGGTTTATCTCCTGGCTTAGGGCCCTACAGTATCTAGCAGTGTGCGATAAGCTTATGCCTGGGCCCAGTTTACTGCAATGATCTTTTTCTCCTTAGGTTCATCATGGTACTTCTCTTTCAGGTATTTCCCCACCTCAGTTGGGTTCTGAATTTGGTCATGTGGAAAGTTCCAGATGACAGGGTCAGAGAATTCTTTCAGGATTTGGCCCATATCTTCCCATTTCCCATACCACTCAGGATTTTCCACACCTGGGTCTACTCCTGGGTCAGGGGTCTCATCAGCCTCTCTAGAAATCTCAGGCCTCATTCTAAAGAAGC
>NW_005055233.1:2362-4526 GCF_000277835.1 Geospiza fortis
TGGAAAGAACCTGTTTATTTAACAGGCAAAGCACCTCTCAGCACACAAAATGAACAATAGCAGATGACAAAACTCTTTCACCACTCTGAAAAAGATGACAAATTCAGAAAGTCTCTCCTGGGAGTGGTCGCTCTGTTATCAGTCCCTCCAGCCCTGGGAATGGCTGCTGAAGGCCACAAAGTGCAAACTCTCGGTGTTTCCCAGGTCCCAGTACGGAGCACGTTCGAATGGTTCCAAGAAAAGGGAAAGAAAAACAGTCCAAGGAAAATTCGGACTGCCCAGCTTAACTAACTAACAAGCAAAGGCAAAAGCAAGAGCAAAGCAGAAGCAAGAGCAAAGCGAAAACAAGAGCAAAAAGCAAAAGCAGCACTATGTACTGCCCCGTCTCTGTGTCCCGCTGACTGGGGGGGGAGTGAGCAGGCTGATAACAAAACAAAACTTCACTTTTCAGAGCCAGTCTTGAAGGCACAGAACATAATATCCAGCATAAACAGAACAGACGACTGGGGATACAAGCATCACAACGTCACCCTGGGACAATAACCTACACTCATTCACTCACAGTCATTCGCTCTGCCTCTGTCCGGCTGCTCCCAGGGCTGGGCCACGGAAATGCAGACAGGGCCTTGCACTTGCCCCGCACTCACCCTCTGTCCACATCACATCTCTCATTCACTCCACTATAATAATGGAATGACAACACAACAATAAGGTACCTTTATTTTCAAATCACTTGTTAATCTTTACCCACAGGTATAACTTATCAAGTAAAAATGCTCTTATTTATTAGGGCATATGATCAGTATTTCAAGTGTTATTAGCCAACCCCAGATCCTCTTGGATATAGGATCTTTAGGATATTTTCCTAACCTTCAAATCCCCACTTCCTGTCTGTAGGAATTTTTCTAGCCTTCAATTCCACACATCCTGTCTGGAGGAATTTTCCTCGCCTTCATGGACCCCAACCCTCAATCTGACACTCCCTTTGGGATTGGGGACCCTCACTCTCATCCTCTATTTTCTGGAGGATTGCCTAGGAAATTGCTCTCTTTCCTGTCTCTGTATTAGGGGTCTAACCCCTCCCTGGAATCCTGTCCCAGATACCCCAGGGGATCACTCAGTCTTTGCCTTTTGCTTCATCTCTTCCCTGGCCGGTCTCCTTGCAGAGATACGGAACCGCAGCTAGAAAGACTCCCGTACTTTCTTCACAGATCTGGACTGTCCAGTCTGCGTCTCACATGCACACCAGTCAATCTCCCATACACTGACCCCCCGCACAGTACTTACAGTCCCTTTTCCTGTCTGAGTCTTCATGCACAAGAATTGTAGGCTAGTTACTGTGGTTTCTTAGGGAGCCTTTATCCTTCCCCCTTTCTTTTGCTTTATGAGTCCCTTCTTGTCCATGAGGTGTCAGCCTGCAGTCGCCGATGATGCCAGAAGCCTGTCATGGTTTGACACTGGCACCATGCCAGTGCCCCCATGAAAATACACTTTCCCTAGTGTCTGCTGTGAGATGTGACCAGGAATAAGTCAAGCAGGCTCCTACTTAGGAATAGAGGAAAAAACCAAAGTTTATTAACTAAACTACAAGTAAGAAGAAACACACACACAGGAACAATGAAAACCTTGCAAAAACATTTCCTCCTCCCCCCACCAAATTTCCCAATACAATACATCTATCCACAAACAATCAAACCTTCCCCCAAATTCCCAGCTCTCAGTCCATCAAGAGGAGAGGAGTCCTTGCACCATAGGCTTCCCCTGGAAATACCGTTGAAACCTCGTGTGTTTCCATGTCACTCGTGGCACCGCCCAGAGTACATCTGCTGTCGTGACTTCTTCCTTTCACTGTCCAGTGCTCTCACCACTTAACATGGACCAGAGCTGCTTCTAGGGTTGTTCTTTTTAAGGGTGCTTTGTCTAGTTCTAAAAAGAGCACAGTCTCTCTTTTTGGGACATCTGTCCCCCCAAAATTTGTTCGCCCCCTGGGGCTGAAGGGCACCAACACTGAACTCTCTTGGCTCTGAGCCATCGCCTCCCCCGGATGCAGTCTCTGTGTCACAGGGAAAATGGTTCAGTCCATGGCTATACAAGAAAAAGTCTAGCTAAAGATCACTCTGTCATCTCCTGCTACATAGGATTCTTCTCAAGTTCTCTCACAAAC
>NW_005055233.1:4663-6148 GCF_000277835.1 Geospiza fortis
GCGCCCCCCCCCTCCGCTGCTGCACTCCCTCCTTCTCCTTCTCGGCCGGCCGTGCTATCAAATTTGGCACCAGCACAGACACCAGCCTGCTCTCTTCTCCTGGGGGGGGCTGCCTGATGTCTCTCTGTGCCCCTCCACCCTTCCATCCTCGGGGGCCTTCAACCCCCTCTCTGTCCAAGGCCCGGCTCACCTCAAGGCCGCATGGCTTTCCCCTCCCCCCACCCAGCTGGCAGTTGGGCAGGGGAAGGTCTGACCTGTTTCCCAGCCGGAACCCAAAGAGGAAGTTTCCAGGGGAGAGCTCTGCTTTTAACCCCTGTGTTCTCAGAGGCGTATCCAATGCCCCAGTGGCCAAGCCAGGTGCCAGTATTAAATCTGAACACCTATTGGTGGCCACAGCATATCCCAGAAAACCTGCCTCCGGTCAAACCACGTCAAAGCCAATCAAGCTGGCAAAATTGGCGGGGCATGCCTCTTGCTTGAAATCTCCTAGGGCCACAGAGATGAGGCGTCCATCCTGGATGAGACCTCAATTGTGAGAAAAAAAGCCCACTCCTCAGTTAAAATTTAAAGAAAATTTAATAAGGGACAATAGGGGACAATGTCAATAAAGAAAAAGGAACAGTGCTGGGTTCTTAGCCGCAGCCAGAGGCACATCAGTCAACACAGTAACACCCTTTATATACCCTGGGTATTGCATCAGCTTAATACATGTTTACAAATGGTTATACATATTTAAACATTTTAACACAGTTCCTCTGTCCCACCTTTTTAGAGCATGTGCAGCTGTCCTAGTCATAGTCTTTTTTTTACTTTTTGATACATTCAACAGGTTTTGAGTCCTTCATTGGTTAAATGTTAACATTACAAATCTTCACCAACATTGACATAACAACAAAATATTTGCATTAAAAGAACTCTAAATTTTAGCAAAACTTCCTTTACAAAAGTCAACATTATAAAACATATAGTATTCACACTAACAATTGTGAAAGTCAACACTGTAATATATTTATCATATGACAGTTCTTCTATTTGTCATAAAAATGGCTGTTAGCATGCATCTTCCTTCTTATCGCTTAGCCCACAAGGGTTAAGCCCTTGTCCTGCAGAAAAAGCAGTTATCCAAACTCATTAGCTCACATTCCTTTCCCTTATCATCTTGGTCCACTTGGTTTTAGTTTCTCTCCAAGGGCAGTTAGCATTAGGCATAGCATCTACTATTTGTTTATCATCATAGCCCCTGTTGGGGCTAGGCTTCTTGTTTTGCAAAAGCGGTTGTGGTCGAGCACAGCAGCCAACACCCAGCTTTTATTAATCTATACTTTATACTGAGGCCCTTGTGTTAAAGGAGTCCCGTGTTTCACACTCAGGCAGAATGGATGGTAACTTATCTGGTGTTAGTGTCTTCCTTGCAGCAGTCAAACCTGGTGGGTTTTAGTGTCCTTTCTTTTGCTGGCTTGGTCTTTCCCAGGCTTTGGACTGGCT
>NW_005055233.1:6158-12068 GCF_000277835.1 Geospiza fortis
AGTTCAAGGGAAAAAACAAAAAAAACCCAAACAACTAAAGAAGAAACAACTGAAGGATCTCTGCTGGAGTCCAGGGAAAAAAGGTGGGGAAAGAAAAAAAGAAGCTTCTTGCCTAAGCAAGCAAAAAAACTAATCCAACAAAGGCAATGAAGTAACATTTCATGTCACTGCCTGAAACACGCTGGAGAGAGAGAACGTTTAAACCAAACTGCCCAGGAGCTCAAAGCTCACCGCTCCCCCCCCCAGGTCCATCTTAAATCTACAGCAGCCGTTTTCTGGGCATAAAGCAGATGGTTAGGGAATAAAGTATCATCATAAAATCCCCCCAAGACAATGGGCTTGTGATTGAGGGGTGGACTTAACCATGGACACTATTGCACAGGTTATACATTGACGTGGCCACCAGAACCCAGGCTAGCTCTGGAGAAACTCTGGCGGCATGCCAGGAGTGGGGGACAGCTGAGGTTTTGATTTTACCTGCAGATGAACCTGAAGAGCAGCTTGCTCTACAGTGAAGAATGTCACAGCCACAGCAGGGATCGAGCAAAGGAGAAAGAGGAGGCTCTCTGGTTTTGAGGTTCCAACAGGGAGAAGTTTATTGCAATTGAAGAGGTCAAGAACAAAGAGCCCCAAGAACTGCTGTGCTCGGGTTTAAATACCTGGTGGGAGGGTACAAACAGACAGCCAATGGGGAATCCTTGGGGGAGGAGTGAGGGGATTCGGTCACTTGCTTGGGGCCAATTAGGGCAGGTGGGAGAAGAGGATAGGTCATATGGGCCAACGGGGCATCGAGGCTTAGGGGAATTCCAAAGGGGTGGCACAATCAGGGATTGGCCCAAGGTGGGAGTGACAAAGAAGATTCATTCAGGAACAAGGGGCAAGCTGGAACAAAGGGCAGGGAATACCATAAAGGGCAGCTTCAGGGGTGGATACACCTCAGGGACAAACCAACTTGGGGAAAATACAGGGGTACATTGGAACAAACTACTAACATTAACTTTTAACAATAAACTAATAAAATAAACACAGGCTGCAACAATACATGAATGTGAAACATGCTGCAATCAAGCAGAGGCAAGCAGGTAAAGCCTCTGAGGTATGGAGGACAATGGCTGAAATATAAGTATGGGGAGGTCTGGCAGATTGACTATATCACACTCCCCAAAACCCATATCAGCAAGTGCTGTGTGCTTACAATGGTGGAAGCAGCCACAGGATGGCTAAGAACATACCCCGTGTCCCATGGCACCACCCAGAATACTGTCCTGGGCCTTGAAAAGCAAGTGTTATGGTGACACAGTACTCCAGAAAGAATTGATACAGACAATGGAACTCATTTCTGAAACAACCTCATAGACACCTGGGCTAAAGAACATGGCATTGAGTGGGTGTATCACATTCCCTATCATGCACCAATGTGACAGTGGTCACAAGGGTTTTTGGGATGAAGGAAGAGACGAGATCCTTGACTCCATATTTCAGAAGGCTTGATTTATTATGTTATAATATATACATCTACTATACTATACTAAAAAGAAAAAGAAAGGAGAGTTTCCAGAAGCTGCTAACCTAAGCTACCTAAGAATAGAAAGTAAAGAATGAAAACACACAAGCTGGCCTTGACAGACTCCGCAAGCCAGCTCTGCTGGGACTGGTCACTGAACCAAAACTTCCACAGGAGACCAATCACAGACCCACCTGTTGCATTCCACAGCAGCAGACAATCTATTGTTTACATCTTGTTTCTGGGGCCTCAGCTTCCCAGAAGGAAAAAATCCTAAAGAAAGGATTTTAGTGAAAAGGATGTCTACGACACACCAACCTCTGGAAAAATTGAACAGTGTAATGGACTGTTAAAGACTACACTGAGAGCAATGGCTGGTGGGACCTTCAAAGATTGTGACACACATTTAGCAAAGGCCACTTGGTTAGTCAACAACAGAGGATCTGCCAATTGGACTGGCCCTGCCCAATCAAAACTTTTATGTACTGTGGAAGGGGATAAAGTTCCTGTAGTGCACATTAAAATGCTGGGGAAAAATCTGGGTTATTACTTCCTCAGGCAAAGGCAAACCAATCCATGGGATTGCTTTTCCTCAAGAACCCGGGTGCACTTGGTGGGTGAGGGAGGATGGAGAAGTCCGGTGTGTGCCTCAAAGCGATTTGATTCTGGGTAAAAATAGCCAATGAATTAAATTGTATGATGTTAGTAACTATCCAACACTGTGTATTACCATTTGTATGATGGCTATGTGTGCATTACCTCACTGAGCACCTCATGGCATCAATCTTAAACACAAGTGTTCTGCGGATGGGAGCCTGACTTCCCTTTGACTGTCACACTCACACCAATGAAGAATGAACTTTGATAAAAGTGAACAAGTGCAGCAGTACTGGAATCAGAGATGACTCAAATGTGCAACATGCAACAATCCCACACCTCACACCATCTTTCCTGCTTGAAAAACTGTTACCAAGGATGAAGGCCAGTCATGGATTAAATGAATTCAACAATTTTTTTTTTGTGTGGACATTTTATGAGCCTTTGACAATGGTCTTCCATAGACTAAGGGAATGATGTCTGTATGTATATCTATCAAAACAGATAAATAGGAAAGGTGATGGCATATTGGGGGCTCTGAAACTTGGCAGATATAAATGGTATGGAAGAAAGGGTAGATATTGTCCTGGTTTCAGCTGGGATAAAGTTAATTTCTTCTCAGTAGCTGTTATAGTGCTGTGTTTTGGATTCAGAATGAGAATGGTGTTCATAACACACCAATGCTTTGGTTTTTTGCTAAGTTGTGTTTATCCTAAGTCAAGGACTTTCTTCTTTGTCACATGCTCTGCCAGTGAGGTTTGCAAAAGAAACTGGGAGGGAGCACAGCCAGGACAGGTGGACCCAAACTGACCATAGGGATATTCCACACCATATAACATCATGCCCAGTATATAAACTGGGGGGAGTTACCCGGAAGGGTGGCTGATCTGGGGGCATGGCATCAGTCAGTGGGTGGTGAGCAATTGCACTGTGCATGTGTTTGTTTCCTTTTTATCAACATTATTATTATTATTTACCATTATTATTGTATTTTACTTTATTTTCCATTATTAAACTGTTCTTATCCCAACTTACAAGTTTTGTTTCAATTCTCCTCCCCATTTCACTGTGGTGGAGGGTAAGGGGAGGGGGGGGTTAAGTGAGTAACTGCGAGGTGTTTCATCTCCAGCTGAGTTTAAAACCACTACACCCATCAAAGCGTCACGGTAGAGCAAGGAGGTCAGGAAGGTCCATGGGTCTTGGAGAGGGTCAACTTGAGGCAGAGGGACTTCTACCCCAGAATCATGTAAGAAAAATGTATGGGTATGTCCAGTGTACCATTTTGCTTCCATCTTTTAACCCCAACTAGATAGGACAGGAGGCAGAACATGGTGCTAGGGGATACAAAAAGGCACCTACTTCCACAGTATTCAATAAACCCTGATCTAAATGCTTAACAGGATCACAGTATTTGCTGGCACAACAGAGTTTCTCCCTCGCTGGACCTGGCTGGACCAAAAGTGCTGGGTGGAAGCTGCAATGGGACTGAATTTGGTTTGCATGTGAAAAAAACAAAGCTCTTGGGAAGGGCTTGCATTGGAGAAGTTCATGGAGGACTGTCTCCTGTAGGAGGGACCCCACACTGGAGTAGGGGAAGGACTCCTCTCCCTGAGGAGGAAGCAGCAGCAGAAACAACATGTGATGAACTGATCAAAATCCCCATTCCCTGTCTCCCTGCACTGCTGGGAGGAAGGAGGTAGAGAATCAGGAGTAAAGTTAAGCCTGGAAAGGAGGGAGGGGTGGGGTGAAGGTGTTTTTAATATTTGTTTTACTTCTCATTATCCTACTCTGTTGTCTTATATACCAAGAGTTCTGTTATCATTATGGTGCAAGGGTCCCATAGCCTCAGAGTTTTGTACCTCCTCAATGTTTCTCATAGGCAGCTCTTCTAAGCACTGACTCTTCCTGGTCCTTGCAGCAGCCCTCTGACTTCTCTGACTCCACTCCCCACCAATCCACTCTTTTGTACCACTAGTTCTTATTTCCTACAGGTGTTGCCTGTTATCATCCAGCCTGCTCCTAATCTTTAGTAATAGGGTCCAGCTGCAACTTGTTGGGGGCTAAGATTACATTCTACATTACCTTCATTTACCCATACTGTGTCCCCCTACACTACTCTGATTCTGATTGGTATTCAATTCAATTAATATTCCCAAGTCAAGTCTGTTTTGCCCATGATGGTATTTGGTGAGTGATCTTTCCCTGTCCTTAACTCATGAGACTTTTGTTGTATTCTTTCTCCCCTTTCCAGCTGAGGAGGAGAGTGATAGAGTAGCTTTGGTGGGTACCACAAGCTGCAGTAACAGACTGCTGTTTCCTACATTGAAAAGACAGTCCTGAAACCCAAATGTGTCACTTTCTTAATCGTTTGGACTACTTCCTATACATTGAAGTAGAAGGGTGAATTAGCCAGTGCTAAATTTAAGCTGATGCTATTCAGCAGTTGCTAGTACAAGTGTGGGGTTTGAGTAAGCTGGAGAACACTATTGGCAGTGACCCATGACCCGCACTACAGCTAAGAGCCTCTGGGATTGTACTGGATCAGTCCTATCCCTGCCCATTACCTACCTAAGAAGTATCCAGTGCTCCTGAATACTAAAGACAATAGCATGATGATATGAAAAAAAAATCTTTCCTAACAGTTTTGAAGACATGTAAATGAGCAAGAGTATTTTTATCCCACAAAGGAGAAGAATCTGTGTGTCCTTGCAGGTAGACAAACCAACATACTTCCTTTGGAGGCTGTTGCCATGGCATCTGTCCAATGTCTTCACAGCATCTTCCAGATTTTTGAGATCTAATGAGAAAGAAAGAGGAAAGGAGGCACCAGTTAAAAGACACGCAGCAAGGTTGCTGGGACAAATATGACCCAGTCCAGCCTGTATTTATACTTTGATTTAATTGGAGGTTTTTTCTGTATGGCATTTCATCCACAGAACACTGAGTTTTCTCATTTGATTTTTGGTAAGAAAGACAGAATTGCTATAAAAATATTTTCATTAAGTCAGTTAGGTCAAAATTAATTTTACCGAACTTCAGCCATCTAAGCCTAGCCTAAGGAGGCTGTCTAGGCTCCTGTTAGAATTAATGGAAGGAGAAGGGCTCCTCCCAAGGATGATTTATCCAGCCTATTTTAGATACATAATTTAAGATAGGATGATTTACCCTTTGGCAGTATTTATCTCTCTCCTTTAACTACAGTGGGACCGTGGATGGACTAAATGTCTGGATTTTCAGATGAGGTAAAATGAATATGAGCAAAAACCTATGTTAGGTGTTATTTCAGGGACAGAAATTGCCAACCAAAATGAATGAGCTGAGTGAACAGCCTGGGGCACACCTTTGTGTATCTGGAAACAATGCAGCTAAAATAAAAATAACTTTTTGCTCCATTCCTCAACCTTAACAGAAATCAAAAGCCTCCCAGCATATCAATCAGTGCCAAAGGAAGTCAGTGGGATGCCATGCTCAGGAAACAAGTGAAGATCAATTAACTCTTCTTATGTCACAGACATCTCTTTATGAAAAATCCTTTTCTTTAGGATTTTTCCTTCTGAGAAGCTGAGGCCTCAGAAACAGAATGTAAACAATGGTTATCTGCTGCTGTGGAATGCAACAGGCTCATCCGTGATTGGTCTCCTGTGCATGTTTGGGATGTGGTGATGTCATGGCAGAGCTGGCTCTTGCCTTTGTTATTCATTCTTTTCTATTCTTAGCTTAGCCTTCTGATGAAACCTTTCCTTCTATTTCTTTTTAGTATAGTTATAATGTAATATATATATAATAAAATAATAAATCAAGCCTTCTGA
>NW_005055233.1:12881-14672 GCF_000277835.1 Geospiza fortis
GTCTATGAATATGCAACAGGCTGATGTAATAGAAAAGGTATTTAAGGGGTATCCCTGAAGGTGAAGGTGTGCTCTTGGCTGAGTGCCAAGACCCAAGACACACCCAGCTGTAATCTTTGCTTTACTGTCTTTGTCTCCTATTGTCCTTTATTAAACTGTTTAAATTTTCACAGGAGAGTGAACGTGTCTTTCACAATTTGGGTGGCTAGCCCGGGATGTTACACCTCACTTCCGAGACCCCAGAGGATGCAAAGCGGGGGACACGCCCCGCTCAAGTTCAGTGGCCTCACTCGCTTCTTCTGGTGTGGATCGGCAGTTGCAGGTAGAACTCCCGGTAGACAAAAGGAGTCACATAAAGCAAAGAAAAGGGAAAAGGCTTCCTAAACCACAGTAGCCCCACAAATTCTTGTGCATGAGGACCCGAAGAAAAAAAGAGGATTGGTAAGTATTCTTTTGGGGGGGCAAATATGGGGGATGAATGTGTGTGTGAATGAGAGGCGGGCTGGTTATCCCAGACCTGCTAAGTGACTGAGGGGTTTCCCACGCTGCGGTTCTGTTCTTTTGTGAGAAAAACGGCCAGTAGAGATGAAGTGAGAGATAAAAGGAGTGAGAGAATTCCCCAGCGTAACTGGGACTGGGTCTCAGGGAAGGGGTGGGACCCCTTGGAGGAAGGGAGCCGAGGGTTTTCCTGGCACAATCCACTGGGAAAGCAGGATAAAAAGTGGAGGAGTCCCCTAAAATTTTGCTGGATTGAGGGATAAAGATGCCCAAGAGCATCCAGGGTTGAACAACACAGCTGGATTGAGGGATAAAGATGCCCAAGAACATCCAGGGTTGATTGAGGGATACCCAAGAATATCCAGGATTTGCCAGGAACATTTTGAGATTTTATAAAACCCGTGGATGGGTATTAACAAGTGACTTGAGAACAAAGATACCTTATTTTTGTGTTGTCCTGTTGTGAGTGGGAGTGAGTGAGACATATTAAATAAATAAAAGTGAATGAATATGGATGAATGAAAGTATATGCAATATAGATTGCTTAACTTTATTTTCTGCAGGAAGGTGGATTGTGTAGGATAATATTGGAAAGGAAGGTTTTTTCATGCTGTGAGGAATGTTCAAGCTGTCAGGGGAATGGATTGCAGCAGGGATGAGTGGGTGGGGTCCTGGGGAAATGAGATAAGGAACCAGAGAAGAGAGCAGGGACCCTCTGGAAATAGTCTCTCCCTGTCTCCAGTTTCTCTGCTCATGCCAGAAGCTCCAGTCTCCCTACCCACACCAGCTTCTCTGTCGGAGCCAAGAGCTTCAGCCCTCCTCACCCATACCGGGCATGATCACTCGCGTCCCCGCTGTGGCTTCTCCCCAGCTGACTGCTCCTGCACCTACCCCTGTTTCTTCCTTGATTCCAGCTACACTGTTGAATTCTGCTCCTCCCTCTGTCCCCTTTTGGATCTGGCTTTACAGCCAACTTTCAGCCTGGTCTCTGTTCCCTCGGTGATTTCAGCAGAAACTAATGAAGCAATCACCTGTTGAATAAACAATCTCCGAACACATTCCAAAGCAGCAAAACACAGGAGAAGCAAATGAGATAATATTGTTTTCTTTTTTCTCTGAGGCTTCTCAGCATCTTAGGAGAAAAATCCTGGGTAAAGGGATTTTTCAGAAAATATGAATGTGACACTGTTTTCTGAGGGATGGATGCTGTCAGGAACCTTTGATAACTTTAAAAGTAGGCCCCCAAGAGGAAGTATTAGAATTTATAGTTCATACTGATGCAGAGAGAACTTA
>NW_005055233.1:16058-16393 GCF_000277835.1 Geospiza fortis
TCTCTCCCTCCCCCCCGCCTTCCCCCCTTGGAGGACTCAGCCTCGGTGCTGACTCCCGCCCCCAATCTCCTTTCTCTGGTAGCCCCATCAATCCCCGCCCAGGCCGCCATTTCCTTGGTAACGACGGCTCCTGCTGTTCAAGGGAACTTTGTCCTTAAAGGAGGGCCACCATGCCAAAGTACAAGAAGCTCAGTTAAAAAGCATCTTAATAATCCTTCCCCTGACACTTCCCCAAAACAAGGGAAAAAAGCTATAAAGAATGAAGAACAAAAGGGTTGGGATCAAGAGGCTAGTTTATTTCCATTACGAGAAGTACCAATAGGTGGAGTCCAAGG
>NW_005055234.1:0-1608 GCF_000277835.1 Geospiza fortis
CAGGAAATTGCATCACACTGCAACAATCATCTATAATGGGAAGCCACTGATCATAGTGACACAAAACACAGAATCAATGTACAGTGGATTTTTCCTTCTTTTTAATTGGGTAACCTGTCTGGGCAACCCCCCTTCCCCCTCAGACCTGTTTTATTCTTATTTTTCAGGGAATAATACTGGGAGTGATGCCAGCACATCTCTACTGGAGATTAAATTCTCCTCACAGATGAGATCAGTCAGTACCAGAATAAACCCGACTGGATACAGGTACACCAAGCCCAACTCATGGAAAGAAGACCCTCACTTTTCCTGTCTGTAGTAGTCACTATGGTAACAGTTGTACCCATACTTAAATCTGAATGCATTTCAATGACAATTGCTAATGAAGTAAGCTATAATTGTACCAATTTAGGAATTCCACCTAATAACATGAATTTGGCAGAGGGAAATTTTGCCATAATATGCAAAACCCAACCTCCAACCACTGAATTTACTTCCTCAGTTTGCAAGATACCTCCTTTGAGGAACAGAGCAGATGTTACAAGAAGCTACTCTGAGAGCATTACATTGAAACGATTGTGCATGCTCTTGGTGCAGGCCAAGCCAACACTGCTTATACTCCTCAGCTGCATCCAAGCCCAACTGTGAATACAATTTACTGTAGCAGCAATTATAAGGCAGGGCTATGAAAATACATTGCCCACTGAAACTTGAATGGTAATCTGGAACAAATGGCAAACTGTTGAGTAATGTATTATGTAAGAATTACAGAGATTTATTTGTGAAAGTGACACTATCAAGGCCCAAGACATTTGACTTGACACTGAGCAGAATGTTTATAATTTTAAAATGCATACTAATGAATGTCTTGAAACTGTGCTTATATATGCTGTGTTTGTATGAGAACTATTTGTGATTCCATACTTATAGACTACACCACTATAAAAATAAGCAATCACTTAAACATGTGTTTGTAATTTTTTCCAAAATTAGAGGATGCAACTTCAACTTTTCAGTTCCTGTCACAACGTATGAATTACTGCAATCCACCTACATATTCTGTCAAGATTTACTACTCACTCCTATTGAATTAAACTCTATAGTGATGAAAAAAAAATACTGCAGCACAATGACCCATGTGGACTACTAGATTACGTGAAGTGATAGACACAGAAGTCTAATCACTGTTCATCAGGATACTGAAGAAATACATCATGTCTTGAAAACAGTGATAAGAGATGGAGAACATCACTGGTGGGACATTTTCTTCAGGTGGTCACTAACCACGAGAAGAATTCTAGATCTAATATTGCATTCTATTATGATCATGCTGATTTTTGTCTTATTATGCTCATTGTTAAATATTGTCTTTTATGCTAGAGTGTGGATATTAGCCAGACAGGTGACACTATCTCACAAACCACATGGCATATATAAGACTGTTCTGTCACAATCAAAGAACTCATAAAAGGTAACCTGATCAAAATTTTCCCTCACTTTATAATTGGAACATAATTACATCTCCACTTATAGTCACAGAGGCAGGAGACGGCCACAATGCCACTCTGTGGAACAAGAGAAGTTGACTTTAGTCATGGGGTGGATTGT
>NW_005055234.1:3682-7245 GCF_000277835.1 Geospiza fortis
TCCCTACCCCTTCCCTCCCCCTCTCCCCGGGGTTAAATGGAACAACAACCACGTGGTTTGGGAGGTTCTGTTAGAGCTGTTGCTGCATTCAGAGGCTTGTGGGCCAGGAATAAAGCTCTGGATCAAAACCCTCTAGCAGAACCCGACTCCTTTTCCTTCACCTCGCCTTAAACTGTCTCCACCAGAGGTAAACCTGAGCTCCTGCATGCCTAGACTTGTCCCAAGCGCCCAGCTGCAACATCCAGCTAGCCAAAGGTGTCTCTGAGGTGAAACCACCACAGCTGCTGCCTTTGGTCAAGCAGCAAGGGCCAGATGAGCCCAGGCATGTCCCATCCGGCTATATTGGCTTTTAATTCCAATACATTGCCCTGGACGTTTCATTAGATATGATTTCTACAACTGCTTGGAGTCTTATGATGGGATTTAACATATAAATTGTGGTTCGATATCCCCAACTCCCATCTTGTGCCCAGGTAGCTGGACCAAAAGTCTGTATTATCCATTCAGGTGGCCGTTTTTCATTGTCCCCACTTTGGTATCCCCCAATTTCTCCAATTAGTTCTCTGTTATTTCTTTTTAAGGTGTTGTATACCAGTATTCCCAAATCATGTCCATCTTGGTTTGGCAACAGGAAAAATCCTGGTTGTATAATTCCTAGAGTGCAATTTCCTTTCCATAGGGGAGGAAGTTCTGAATAAGCCCTTTTCCCTCATATCCAGAATAAGCCACACGGTGCGTTCCAGTATTCTTTTCCTTCGTTATTCATGTTTTTCCAAACTTTGGATATTTCAAGGATCCCATAATAAGGATTCTTTCCAGGGTCATTGCACCAGAAAAGTTTAATTCCTTTTTTATATTTACAATTCTTTTCCCTCTCCTGGGTCCAATATTGCATGGGTTTTTCAGGGATCCACCATGTGAAAGTTCCATTATAAATGTTATATCTTTTACAGGAGGTCTGTCCTACATTGTCTGAAAATTCTCTTCCCATACGCCAGAGGCACTCCTCTCCAATTATTTCTGAACTTAATATCCATCCCTCTGGCTGATTTTTCCCCTTTTATGTTGGTTCTGCTCCATTTGAGACGTTCAACTGGGCCTATGCTACTACACTTCCATGGCCATTCTTCAGATATTAAAGCTCCTCCACAAACCCAGCAGCTGGTAATGTTTAGCTCTCTGCTGATCCTTTCTCCCAGATCTACAAACAAGTTTTTTCCTAACTTTGATGTTTCTATTTCATTTTCTAGTTGTTGCCTGAGTTTTGCATATAAACCTCCGTGTGGAGTTGGCTTTGGGGTGGTGAGCTGTATCTTTTTTTGTTTGCTTATCATTATTCGTTCTTGTATTAAATCTTGTATCAAATCTCATTCTTTTTTCCATTCTCAGGTTTGACTCGTGGAGAAACAAACCCATTTGTCTCCTTGTGAGCACCCCTGTTTTGACCCTAAAATTTTGGTAACTTTATATATTCTGTCATTTTTTATGCAGGTGTCTACCTGAGAGGAGTTATAGCAGTGGTGGCTGAGGAAGGTATGAAAGCTAAAGTAAGAACCTTGGATTTTCCCATGGTATAGTGGTCTGTAGTATTTGTGACAGGGATCATCTGGATTTCCAAAGGTGACATGACTAATAAGGAGTAACAGAAGCCCAGTATAACGTGTACCCCCACCTTCCATGCCTGATGGGGTTGCTGCCCACAGCATGTGAATGTGGTTTTCTTGGTGGTGAGTATAGTGGTTAATCTGGTCTTGCCTTCTGGTCTCCTTATCACAAAATTATCTGCATCACCCACTTTCCTTGTATTTTGATTCTTCCTTCTCATCAGGTAGCGCTTATTTAGTTTCACTTATGGAATACAGCTACACTATTCTTATCGCATGGAGTTATTGTTTGTGCT
Source organism: Geospiza fortis (assembly GCF_000277835.1). NCBI lineage: Eukaryota > Metazoa > Chordata > Aves > Passeriformes > Thraupidae > Geospiza > Geospiza fortis. The sequence continues at coordinate 5,583 of NW_005055234.1, forward strand.
TAAAATATGGTCCCTATTTGTAGTTTATTATAGTCTCCTTTCAGCTTTTAATAGCTTGTGAGTATTGGGGAGGATTTATTTAATTTTATAACCCGCTTGCCACCTGGGAGAGCTGCCACACCAGAGTTGGCTACAATTTTACACTGACTTTGTACCCAGCTTGAGTGTCTCATATGTGATCAGGAATAAATCTGGGAGATGTCTCAGCGAACAGAGCTAATGTTTTCTCTTTCTAGGTCACAGGCAAAGATTAAAACCTTAGTACTGCCTATAGACCCAGTGTTTGTTGTTTTATGTAGCTCTGGTTTCCCAAATGGGGGATAATAAACTACTTCCCTGCAGTTTGGAAAGCCTCTGGCCTCTGGGAATGTGATAGAATAGATAACGTCTACAAGGAAATCCCCCCTTAGTCCAGACTGATGTGTGGTTGGTTGTAGCTTACTTGCCAAATTGAGCCTGTGAGTTTCATTTCAGAGTCATTTTCAGTCCGTCTGAGGGAGTGACGATCCTCCAGTCATGGGGTTCTTCTACCAGTCCTTTTATCCTGCTAGCATGAGTCCATCCTCGTTCTGCAGTTCGTACCGCCAATTTGGTGGTCAGCAATGCCTGAAAAGGACCTTCCCATAGGGGGCTTAAAGGTTGGTCTTTCCATGATTTAACCATTACCCAGTCTCCCAGATTGATCTTATGAATTTTGAAATCTAAGGTAGCAGTCTGAGGAATTTTTCCCTTTTCCCACAGTTCTTCTAAAGCTTGTGCTACAGACAAGACATATTTCTTGACACTGTCCTCTCCTTTCTCATAAGTGGCAATACTATTTGGCAAAATCAGAAAAGGTAGACCAAACATCATTTCATAAGGTGAGACTCCTAAGACTGATCTGGGTTGTGTTCTGATTCTTAATAGTGCTAGTGGTAAACACGTGACCCATGACAATTGGGTTTCAATCATTAATTTAGTCAGACTTTTCTTGAGAGATTGGTTCATCCTTTCAACCTGCCCTGAACTTTGTGGGTGCCAGGGAGTGTGTAATTCCCATTCTATATCCAGAGCTTGAACTAGCTATTTTAATATTTTTTATGTGAAATGAGTTCCCTTATCTTGGGGCCTCTCGCTGGTCAGAGTGACCCTGAGAAATGTTAAAAAGTCTCTTTTCCCAGCCCAGTGCTTGAAGAAGGAGTCAGAGCTCTTCAGTTCTTGGTCTCGAGGTTGTTTATTGTTCCTTATCTATAAAATATTTTCTCCTGTCCAGCTGAGGTCCGTTCAGCAAGACAGTCCAGGCACTCTGCCCGCCCCCGGGGCGGTGTTATGTCTTTATACTAAAAATTACGTATGCAATGTTTACAATTATTTTCCAATACCTATCACCTATGTTAGACAGTGAGCTTCTACTCGAAACCAATCTAAAAGTGCCAACATCACAGCAGAAGATGGAGGCCAAGAAGAAGAAGGAGAAAGGCTGGACACGACCAGATCCCTCCATCTTGCCCCCTGAACCCCCATTCTAAAAAACCCAAAAATCTACTTTTTCACCCCATGATAAATTCACTATCATTCTACTTAACTGTCGTGGCTTGCAGATCTTAATCTAAAGTTGGTAACTTGCTCCACGGGTCATAATCAAAACCACAGGCATCTTGGGCTCTGTGCCAGGGTCTCTGAG
>NW_005055234.1:7404-10048 GCF_000277835.1 Geospiza fortis
GATGGAGGGAACAGGGCGTGTCTCGTCCTTCTTCTTTCTTCTTCTTGTTCTCCATCTTCTGCTGTGATGTTGGCACTTGGGGATTGGTTTAGAATAGACGTGCACTGTCTAACATGGGTGATAGGTATTGGAAAGTAAAGGTAAATATGATATACGTGATTTGTAGTATAAAAGATGACGCAGCCTTGGGAGCGGTCGGAGAGCGTCGTGGCTGCCTTGCTGGTCAGACCTCTGTCTGCCAGGGAGAAAATTTTGTAGATAAGACTTAATAAACAACCTGAAGACCGAACAACAGAGAGTCCAGTCTCATTCTTCAGAGCCTGGGGTCGCTCCCTGGACCACCCAACTCACCTCAGGGGCAGAGAACAAGCAGCCGACCCCGAGACTGACATTCACTGGTCTGAATCGATATTATTAACTATCCCATACCGGGGAATGATTAGTTCTAAAAAGATTTTGCATACCACATTGGCAGTAGCTTTAGCCACTGGTACTGCTTTCCACCCAATGGGTTAAATGATCTACTATTACTAATGAAAATTTCCACTGCTGTACTTGAGGAAGTTCTGTGAAATCTATCTGGATACTCTGAAAGGGTCGTAAGGCTAGTTCTCGCCCTCCTTGGCGTGTTCCCTTCACAACTTTTCTGTTTACTTTTTGGCATATTGCACACATTTCAGTTATTTGCTTGGCTATTCTAAAAACTCCCATGCAACCTCAATTTCTAAGGAACTGATCACTCAGTGCCTGAGTACCCCAATGCATCTTATATGCATACTTCCTAATATTTTCCTCGCCAGTGGTTTATTTAGTAATTATCTTCCATCAGATAAAACCCACTTCCCTTTAATGTCCTTTTTCGCTCTTATTTCTAGGAATTTTCTCTCTTCTGTTTCACTGAATATTGGTATATCTTGAATTCCTTCTGTGGGAGTTAGAACCATCATCATGCTTTCTTCTCCCGACTCAGCTGCACTTTTAGCTTCTAAGTCTGCTAGATTGTTTCCCCATATTTCTCAGGTGGTTCCCTTTTGGTGGCCCAGAATACACAAAACAGCCATTTCCTTTGGCAATTGTAACACTTCTAACACTTCAGAGATAAGTTTTTCATGGACTAGTCCCTTCCCCTTTGAATTTAGCAGTCCTCTTTCTTCCCAAATTTCCCCAAAAGTATGCACTACTCCAAAGGCGTACTTGGAGTCAGTATACAACAGTCCCTCTTTCTAGTGCTAATATTTCAAGGGCTCGCTTTAAAGCATATAATTCATGTGCTTGGGCTGACCAGCTGGGAGGTAACTTTTTCTTTTCTAGGGTTATTAGTTCATTCACTATAGCATACTGTGATATCTGCTTCCCCTGAATTATTCTTGAGGACCCATCCACGAATAATCGGGCCTCCACAAAATGGGTTGGTCTGTTAGATCTTCCCTTTGGTTTGGTAGTTTATCATTTCTAAGCAATCATGCACTAATTCTTCTACTGGCTCCCCATATAAAAACTGAGCAGGATTGAGATATTTATCTGTAACTAATTCTAAATCATCACTATCTATTAGAATTGCCTCATATTTCAACATTTGAGAGTCAGTGAACCACTTCTCAGCTTTTTGATTCAAAATATTTCTAACTGCTTGTGGGGTGTGCAGTTTTAATCTTCCTCCAAAAGTTAATTTTCTGCTTTCCTCTACTAGTAGGGCAGTGGCAGCTACCGCCTGGATACAGGTAGGCCACCCCCTACTAACAGGGTCCAGCAATTTTGAAAAATAAGCCACTGGTTTCCTGGACCCCCTTCCCCCTCCCCCCCTACTTTTGGGCTAGGACTCCATAAGCTACCCCATTTTCCACATCTACAAATTGGTAGAAAGTTTTGTCTAAAGTAGGGAGGCTTAGAGCAGGAGCACTAATCAATTTTTGGTTTAAATTTTCAAATCTTTGGTCATCATCTTTTCCCCACATAATATCAACTGTTACTAACTTTTCATATAGGAATTTAACAGCTTGGGTGTACCCTTCTATCCAGATTCTGCAGTATCCTAGCAACCCCAAAAACTTTCTGATCTCCTTTTTAGTTTTTGGCTGAGAGAATTAGGTTATTCCTGTGATGCTTTCAGGATTTAATCACCAGCTCCCTTGACTTACTATATGCCCTAAGTACTCTACTTCATTCTCTACAAATTGAAGTTTTTCTTTCAATACCCGAAGCCCTTGGTTTCCCAAGAAATTTAGTAGTGATATAGTGAATTCCCGGACTTGTTTCTCATCTTCTGAGAAAAGTAAATCATCAGTATACTGAATAAGTTTTATTCCTGGTACAATAGGGAAAAGTTGTAGGACTTCTTCCAAGGCCTGTCCAAATAAGTTAAGGGATTCTGTAAATTCTTGAGGTAATCTTGTCCATCAAAGCTGTTGTTTTCTTCCTGCATCGGGATCTTCCCATTCAAAGGCAAATATGTCTCTACTTTCTCCTTTTAGGGGACAGGCCCAAAAGGCATATTTGAGATCTATCTCACTAAACCACCAGTGTGATGGAGGGATGTGGAGATTGGGTTGAAGGAGACTGGGCTGGTTGCAGGCTCCGATGCAGGCGGCGAAACGCAGAACGGAGCTGCTGTAGGCAGCGGAGCGCCGAGCGGAGTTGCTGCAAT
>NW_005055234.1:10355-16390 GCF_000277835.1 Geospiza fortis
CGCCGGCGGCCGCAGCAGGGCGGCCCGCGACGAAAGCAAGCCCACCAGTCCCTGTTGGGCAGGTGATGCCGGAAGTGCTGGCGAGTGCAAAGGCACCACTGCCGTCTCCCGCAGTGCGGGGAGAGCCGGGGCCATCGCAGGCAAAAAGCAGGTTGGCTTTGCCACTGTTCTGTTCCCCGGGATCTTGCCTCGAAGGGCTTTAGAAATGCATCTCTAGGTAGGACCCAATGCAAACGCGAATACATTTCCCCTGAAAATCTCTTCACACAGACAATCGCCTATGTCTTTCCAAGTTCTCGGGCTCAGTGCAGTGCCCAGATCTGCAGGGGACCCGTGGTCTCTGGCCCATCCCAGCAGATCGCAGAGCGATTTGTCTGAAACAGCGATCCCCATGGGAGGTATAAAAGCTCTCCACACGGTCAGAACCTGTTGTTCCTCTGTAGAAAGTTGGTTCCCCATTATTAAGGAAACCCGTCCCTCAGCAGGCGTCCACTTCAAGAGACAGTCTGCTGTGTTGGGAAACCGTCCCCACTCAGTCCTCGGCCTCCCAGGACCGAACCCGCAGTCCGAACAGGACCAAGCCTTCTCTGGAAGACACGGGGTAAGTCAGCGTTACCTCACTCAAGAGGGCAAAGGTATCCAACCGGGATCTCCAGATCCCTCTGTGTTCAGCCTCGGCTGCGAACTCGGCCGGACCCTCTAGGGTCCCGTGCCTTCAGCCTAGACTGCAGATCACGTCGGCGGCCACCAGATGATGCTGTTGAGTCAGGGACGGACTAAATTACTCGGTTCAGAAGGCGAAAAAGAGAGATCTTTATTAAGGCGTAGCGTCCTTTTATAACCAGGATCGCTCAGGTGAAATCTGATTGGTCTCAAAGTAAAAACCTTTCACACTATTGGTGAGCTATGAATAGCACACTCTGAAGGTACATATCTATAAACAACATGAACAGAAAGAGAGATAATTGTTTTCATTCTTCAAGTTTCCCAGGCCTGAAGCCTGGGAGAATTCTCTTCAACTTAACTGAGAGTCTCCACAGAGGGATTTTACTTAATAGTGTGTAGGGGTTAGGTACCACTGGATATCGATCTTATAGTCCATTTATTCACTTCTCTCAGGTCTTGGACAAGCCTGTATGTCCCATTTGGTTTTCTTACTGGTAAAATGGGGGTATTGTGGGGAGACATGCTCGGTTCTAAAGTTCCATCCTAAATTAACTCCTGAATTACTGTTTGTAACCCTTTTCTCCCTTCCAAGGAGAGCAGGTATTGCCGTACTCAGATCAGGCAATTTGTGTTAGTGATTTTAATTACTATAGGAGTTATGTTTAACTTGCCTCTATTCCCAGGCTTAGCTCACACTACTTCTTCAATTTGTTTTTGATCCTCCTCTTTTAATGGTAGGTGTTTGGCTACCATTTTTTCCCTTCTAGAAGTACCCCCGATGCCTAACTGTACTTGTAAATCCCTCCCCAGCAAATTGTATCCTGTCCCCGGTACAAGTAAAATGTCCCCCATTGCTATCTTGTTAGTTCCTTCAAATATCACGTTTTATAACAGGCACTTTAAATCTTTCCCCTTTCACCCCTACTACTTGAATAGTATTCTGGCTTTTTTCACACCATTTTGGAATTTCACAAATACGTGTCCTCTCCGCACCCATACCTACTAAATATTCAAGTTCCTCCTCCTGGGGACCTACTTTTAAAGTTATCAAAGGCTCCTGCTGATGTTTTAACCACAGGAGATAGAGCCCCTGACCCCCCTATTTGTCTGTTTCTCGAGCCTCACTAAAAACTTTCACATCTTTTTATCTCTGCAGGCAGCTTTGCCTTAAGTGTCCAATTTCCTTGCAATAGTGACAGATTGGGCCCTGGGTGTTCACTTCCCTTTTTTCCTCCTTAGGACCCCTTCCCCAGGGAGCTTTGTTAGCCTTAAATTCCTCTTGGCCCCCCTTGTTTTGGCTCAATTGGGACCTCACCTCCTTAAAGGAGTGGGTCTTAGTCCTGTGGTTTCCTTTGGCTATAGCAGCTGCCATTACCTTAGCCTTTGCCTTTGCTCTCTCTTCATTCCTTCATACATATATGTCGGATTGAAAGCCTCGTGGGGTCCGTTTGGCTAGCTCTGGACCCCGGCTTCACCAACAAGGACAAAAGCAAAAGACAATAAGTGCTCTTCTCAGGACTAAAAGTCCCACAGTTTATTCTGAGAGGGAGCAATGGCATCCAGGAAAAGAAAGAGATCTGGGAAGAAGACATCCAGGAAAAGAAAGACAAAGAATGGCTCATGGCGGGAGATTTTAAAGCCGGGGGAAGGGGGGCGGAGGAAAGGAACCACAGCCAATGGGATACAACTGATGGGAGGGGCGAAGGGAGGAAGTGCCCAGGGGAAGACCACCACCACAGGACTTTAGAGGAGAGAAGGAACCAAACCATGTGATACAACATAAACTATTCAGTGCAAAATAACAAAACCACCCAGTGCAAAATAATAACTAAAAAAACTACTTAGTGCAATACAACACATATACCTTTCGGGCTTCCTTTAACAGGTTGTTCAACCCTCTGTCTTGCCAATCCTCCAATCTTTCTAGCTTCTTTCTTATATCTGACCAAGCACGGGTGACAAAGGTCACTTTTAACAGTGTTTGTCCTGCCTCTGTATCTGTGTTCATTCCCGAGTACTGCCTCATATTCTTTTTTAACCTCTCCAGCCATTCAGATGGAGTTTCCTCCTTTTTTTTTTTTGTTGCTCTGCAAACGCTTTGTGGGTGTTCTGATTACGGGGGAGCTGCTTCCCCAATTCCCCTGATAATCAATGCTTTGTACTCTTCCATGTTTTGCCTTCCCCTAAGGTTATTGTGGTCCCACATCGGGCGCTGTAATGGCATTTTATCCTCCCCAGGGGGTCCGTTTACATGTTCCCTCTCCCATATTCACATACCTGCAGCTCGAATCATCTGTCTTTCTTCAAATGTAAACAAAAGGTTTAGTATAGATTGCATTTCATCCCAAGTAAAAATATTAGGACCTAAAAACTGGTCTACTTGTTCTGCTAATCCAATAGGGTCTTCAAGTAGACCTCTTAATTCCTTTTTGAATGCTCTCACTTTGGAGGAATCGAGTGGGACAGTGACAAACCCAATCCCCTGTGCCCCTCCCAATGGAGCTTCTGGGGGTGGGGGGCGGTATAGTGATGCTGCTTGGTCTTCCTTTCCTTAGGGTGAAGGCTGAGTAGAAGCTTAGATGGAAGTAGGACATAAAGAAAGTTATAGAGTGGGAGCTATAATTGTTGAGTCGAAATCAACTGTCTTGGTTAGACTAACTTTCTGTTATTCTGCTCATTCTAATCCGCCTTGAATTAATTCGTAGACTAGTCCTAGGGTAAGGAGGAGGATGAGTGAGGAGGTTCAGGCTAGGGTGGTGATGGGGGATTGTAGTTGGGTGGCTCATGGTAGCGGGAGGAGTAGGGAAATTTCTAGGTCTTCCTTTTTGAATTCCTCCTGCTGAGCCACTCTTCCCCAGGTATTTTGACTAGGCCTGTCAGGGGGCTGACAAGGTGCATTAGGTGCTGGCAGATATGGGGGTGAAAGACAGTCTAAGGGGTCCCAATTTTTGTCTTCTTCTAATTTAAACACCTCCACTTCTCCTGGTGAGTTTACCTTCCCCCAGCAAGCAGCATAATCCTTTTCTTCTTGGCTGACAGCTTTCTTGTCATTCACATATGTATTTAAAGCTTGGCACATTTCCCTTTCAAAAGAACCATATAGGGGCCAGAATAAATAGTCTGATCTTATCTCTTCTTTGGTGCACTCGATCATACAATAATGTCATTTTGATCTTATTTTTATTCTTTGTGTCAGGGTTATGCTCCAACTGTGCCAATTTTATTCCAAGGGGGCTATGGGGAGGTATATCCATCCGTGCTTTCTCTTTGCTTGCTTTATGTCCCATTCTTATTCGTTTGTCCCAGCACCTCCTGCACCACCCCAGTGGCCTTTCTTCTTTCTTAGTTTCCAAGCAAATCTAACTATACACTCTTTACAGGTTTTCTCCCAATTCTCCTCAGATATAGTCCAAATCCTGGGAACTAAATTCCATCTTCCGCACACTACTTTAATGATCTCTGCCTGTCGCGACTCAGCTTCTGCTTCCCTCTAGGCTTTTCCTAACCTTGGGCTACTTACTTCTTCGTGTCCTACTGTCACGATCCACTAGTACAAGCGGGGGTCGTGATGGTTCGTTAACTGATCTCAGAGTGCAAAAACAACACAGTGGGGGTTTCAGTATTAATCAAAACAAATGCACCTTTTATTGAGTGCCCACAGCAAATGTGATAGAAGGATTAGAAAGGAGATAAAGGATAGAGAGAGAGAAAAAAAGAGGGGGGAGAATATAGCTACCAATGGAGAGATGAAATCCTCATGGTCCAGCCAATAGATCTGTCTTGTCACGTCGGGGACAATCTCAAAGTCTTTTCCGAAACAAGAGAAACCAGTCCCAGCAGTGAGCGGGACCCATTGTTTCAGGACTAGTTTCTATGGGAAACCAGTCTTGGTCCAGCGAACACATCTGCAGGCAACACTTGACAGACATCCCGCTTCAGTCAGCCCAGCAGCCCCCGTGTTAGCTCAGTCTCAGTCCTTGGGGGGGATTCAATCTCCATCCTTGATGGCAGTCGTGAGGCAGATGAAGGATTTTCTGTGGGGGATCACCAAAGTTACCTCAGAAAGTTAGTCTTTCTCTAAAGTGGGTGGCATCTGGCCAAGAGGTGGGGAAATTCATGGGCTATTGTGATGAACAGGGATCGTGAAGCAGGTGTAAGACCGTGGTGACACAGCAAGCACACCTGCAAGCAATCACTTGGCGAGCATCCACCCTCAAACAGGCCAGAACTCCAGTCAGGGTCTTCAGGGTCTTAGTCTCTCTCCTTGCGACAGTCATGAGGCAAATGAGGGAAACTTCAGTCCATCTCTTACACCTACAGAAATTAAGAAATTTATTGCCTAAAATCTGATTCCCAATTTCGCCTAACGACACTCCCGACACCAGGCACTCCTGTGAGAGGTAGTACAGTCCCACCTCTTATGACAGATTTTACACTCACACAAGACCCAAGACTCACACCCGGATCCACAACTCAAACACAAAATTGCACTCATACAAACAACACAAAATTTTTATTAGAAAATAATACAACAAGCACTTTGCCTTTCTCCGGCCAGTCACACAAAATGAGGGACATACACATACACGTCACACAGGTTTACACAATAATAAGATACTGTTGTGTTTGAGTTAGGTTCTGATATTCCTTTACAAATGTTTATTTGTTACACAATGCCCTTCTTCCTAAAAATCCTCTTAAACCCCTCTAAGATTCCACAAACTTAAAACTTTCTCCAGCTACTGGCATACTTATAAAAACCTCCAATACATAAACAAACTTCAAAGTCCCTGCTACAATGTTCTTAAAAACCCTGTTGTCAAGCAGACCTAATCAGTTTCTCAGATCTCTCAGGCAGTGTTTCTCTTCTTAGCAGCTAAACACTCCAGATCAGTGAAACCAGTCATGCCTCAAGGATATATTGGGGTTTAGGCCCTGCCTCTCTCCTTTTGCAAGCTCTATGTTAACCTTTTAACTATCCTAACCGTCCAATATAACCTAGATTCCTATAGGCCATCAGACATGGGTCAAGTGCAGTACTACCTTGGAATTAGGATTTCTGCAGTCAAAATTACAGGCAATTCCTCTCCTCTTCAATCCCTTAATCCCCATGTTAACCCCAAAGTGGCTAAAGTTTTCCTTATTCCGGGTTATCACTCAGTCTCCGACATTCACTTAATCCCTTTGCCGGCCGCCCCAGTCACCCAAGAATGGAAATGCGGCTTTATTGGGACTCCTCAATTGCTTAATTGATTGTGACTGCTCTGTCCACATCTCAAACACACACACACACACACGGATTTTCCCTCAACTCTTTTCTTTACGGTATACTCACCTGTCCGAGTCTTTGTGCACAGATTTAAAAGTTG
>NW_005055235.1:0-483 GCF_000277835.1 Geospiza fortis
ACCATGAGGAACTGTGTCGAGCCCGGCGCCGTGCCCACAAACAGGTTGGGGCGCACGCTGCCGGGGAACGGGGACACCTCATTGGGAACCCCGAATTGCACCCCAAGAACACAAATCTCACCCTGAGATCCCCAAATCCCACCCTGAGAGGCGCAAATCTCAACCTGAGAGCCCCAAATCCCACCCTGAGAACCCCAAATCCCACCCCAGGAACCCCAACTCCCACCTTGAGAACCCCAAATCCCACCTTGAGGACCCCAAATCCCATCCCAAAGGCACCCAGGGACCTCCAGGAGCACCTCAAGAGCTTCCAGGTGCAGCTCAATCACCTCCAGGCTCCCCAAATACCCCCAAAACCCCACAACTCCCCTCCCCAGAGCCCCCAGGACCCCCTGAAGCCCCCCAGGACCCCCACCCCACCTGGTGACGTAGTTGACCATGCCGGTCTGCAGCAGCAGGTCGCGGCGGGGGCGGCGGGGTCTG
>NW_005055235.1:1542-2959 GCF_000277835.1 Geospiza fortis
GGGGCAGCACAGGGGTCACAGACACGGGGGGGAGACCCCAGACCCATGGAGAGAGACCCCAGTACAGCACCTCCAGGATGCCTGGGGAGGGGGCAGCACGGGGGGTCACAGACACGGGGGGGAGACCCCAGACCCACGGGAGGGACCCCAGACCCACAGCACAGTCACACCCACAGCAGGAGGGCCCCCAGACCCACGGGAGGGACCCCAGACCCACAGCACAGTCACACCCACAGCAGGAGGGCCCCCAGACCCACGGGAGGGACCCCAGACCCACAGCACAGTCACACCCACAGCGGGAGGGCCCCCAGACCCACGGGAGGGACCCCAGACCCACGGGAACCTTCAGGGGCTCCAGCGCCCTGAAGATGTCCCATAGAAGCAGCACCAGCACCACGAGAGAAACCCAGCAGCCCCACGGCGAGGGGTCGGACCCATAAGAGAGAAGGGCCCCCAGACCCACGGGAGGGACCCCAGACCCACAGCACAGTCACACCCACAGCGGGAGGGCCCCCAGACCCACAGGAGAGACCCCAGACCCACAGCACAGTCACACCCACAGCGGGAGGGCCCCCAGACCCACAGGAGAGACCCCAGACCCACGGGAACCTTCAGGGTCTCCAGCGCCCTGAAGATGTCCCATAGAAGCAGCACCAGCACCACGAGAGAAACCCAGCAGCCCCACGGCGAGGGGTCGGACCCATAAGAGAGACCCCAGACCCACGGAGAGAGACCCCAGCCCCACAGGAGCCCCCCAGGGCCGCCCCACTGACCCGAGGAGGCCTCCAGCCTGTCCAGTTTGCTGACCAGCCAGTCCAGGTTGGTGGAGAAGAGCGCACAGTTGGCTCGGTTCCCCCGGATCAGCGAGGCTGGGGGGCACAGGGGGGTCAGCCCTGCCCCATAGCTCTGCCCCACAGCGCCCACATCTGCCCCATAGAACCCACATCTGCCCCACAGAACCCACATCTGCCCCATAGCAGTGACGTCTGCCCCATAGCCCCTGTCCCATAGCACCCACATCTGCCCCATAACTCCCACATCTGCCCCATAGAACCCACTTCTGCCCCACAGAACCCATACCTGCCCCATAGCACTGATATCTGTCCCATAGCCCCTGTCCCATACCAACCACATCTGCCCCATAGCCCCCACATCTGCCCCATAGAACCCACATCTGCCTGAGAGCGCCCACATCTGCCCCATAGAACCCACTTCTGCCCCACAGAACCCATACCTGCCCCATAGCACTGATATCTGTCCCATAGCCCCTGTCCCATACCAACCACATCTGCCCCATAGCCCCCACATCTGCCCCATAGAACCCACATCTGCCTCACAGAACCCATATGTGCCCCACAGCATTGACATCTGCCCCATAGCCCCTGTCTCATAGCACCCACATCTGCCCCATAACCCG
>NW_005055235.1:4482-4747 GCF_000277835.1 Geospiza fortis
CCCCTCTAAGCCCGAGTTTAACCCCCCTGAGCCCGAGTTTAGCCCCTCCCGGATTTGGGGAGGGGTCCCGGGGGTCGCACCTCCTGCTGGAAGGGGCTCTGGCGGGCCCATAATGCCCCCAGACTCCCCCTGGGGCTCAGCTTTAACCCCTCTAAGCCCGAGTTTAACCCCCCTGAGCCCGAGTTTAGCCCCTCCCGGATTTGGGGAGGGGTCCCGGGGGTCGCACCTCCTGCTGGAAGAGGCTCTGGCGGGCCCGCAGCGCCCT
>NW_005055235.1:5288-8880 GCF_000277835.1 Geospiza fortis
CCGCCTGCGACTCCTGGCGCTGGGAGCGGCTCAGGGTCAGCGCGTCGTCCATGTGCCCCTCCTGGTGCAGGATGGCCTGGGGGGGCAAAGGGGGGGTTACAGGGCACCCCCAAACACAGAGACCCCCCCAGAACCCACAGAGACCCCTCAGAATCCAAAGGGACCCCCCCAGAAACCACAGAGACCGAGTTGTCCATGTGCCCCTCCTGGTGCAGGATGGCTTGGGGGGTACAGGGGGGGTTACAGGGGACCCCCAGAACACAGAGACCCCCCCAGAACCCACAGAGAACCCCTCGAACTCACAGCGAACCCAAAACTCTCAAAGACACCCCAAAAAATGTTGCAGTCTCTCCAGAGCCATGCCAGTGCTGCTGAGAGTCCCAAAAACGCCTCAGAAGTCCCCAAAAGTCCTCCCCAGAGACACCCCAGAAGGTTCTGAGGACCCCAAAAGAGCCCAAAGATCCTCCTACACCCCAAAGACCCCAAACATCCCCCAAAGACACCCCAAAGACCCAGCTCAGTGCCTCCTGGAGCTCTCAAAACCCCCTAAAACCCCCCAAACTCCCCCCAAAGCCCCCTCAGAGGGGATTCTGGGGACCCCCCAAGTGATTTGGGGGACCCTAAAGATCCTCCTAAACCCCAAAGACCTCCTCAAACACTCCAAACACCCCTGAAAAGCCCTCCTAGATCCATCTCAGTGCCTCCTGGAGCTCTCAAAACCCCCTAAAGCTCCCAACAAACTCCCCAAAACTCCCCCCAGAGGTGATTTTGGGGACCCCCCCAGGCAGTTTTGGGGTCCCACCTTCCTCTTGAGCAGCCCGAGGCGCAGGGCCTTGGGGTCGGGGGCGGCGTAGGTGACCCAGAGGCCGCTGTTGCTGTGCTGCAGGAAGCACAGGGACTCCCCGTACTTGATCTCGGGGGGCCCCATGCCCTCGATGTCCCGTTTTGGGGTCGTCTCCAGCTTCTCCTGCGGGGCCGGGGGGCACAGCGGGGGTCAGGAGAGGGAGCGGGGTCTGGGTGGGGACCAGGAGAGGGCTGGGGACATCATGGGGACGTTCCCAGGGACAGGGACCAGGACAGGGTCAGGACAGGGACCAGGAGAGGGCTGGGGACATCATGGGGACATTCCCAGGGACAGGGACCAGGACAGGGTCAGGACAGGGACCAGGAGAGGGCTGGGGACATCATGGGGACATTCCCAGGGACAGGGACCAGGACAGGGTCAGGACAGGGACCAGGAGAGGGCTGGGGACATCCAGGTGACATTCCCAGGGACAGGGACCAGGACAGGGTCAGGACGGGGACCAGGAGAGGGCTGGGGACATCCAGGTGACATTCCCAGGGACAGGGACCAGGACAGGGTCAGGACGGGGACCAGGAGAGGGCTGGGGACATCCAGGTGACATTCCCAGGGACAGGGACCAGGACAGGGTCAGGACGGGGACCAGGAGAGGGCTGGGGACATCATGGGGACATTCCCAGGGACAGGGACCAGGACAGGGTCAGGACGGGGACCAGGAGAGGGCTGGGGACATCCAGGTGACATTCCCAGGGACAGGGACCAGGACAGGGTCAGGACGGGGACCAGGAGAGGGCTGGGGACATCATGGGGACATTCCCAGGGACAGGGACCAGGACAGGGTCAGGACGGGGACCAGGAGAGGGCTGGGGACATCCAGGTGACATTCCCAGGGACAGGGACCAGGACAGGGTCAGGACGGGGACCAGGAGAGGGCTGGGGACATCATGGGGACATTCCCAGGGACAGGGACCAGGACAGGGTCAGGACGGGGACCAGGAGAGGGCTGGGGACATCCAGGTGACATTCCCAGGGACAGGGACCAGGACAGGGTCAGGACGGGGACCAGGAGAGGGCTGGGGACATCATGGGGACATTCCCAGGGACAGGGACCAGGACAGGGTCAGGACGGGGACCAGGAGAGGGCTGGGGACATCCAGGGGACATTCCCAGGGACAGGGACCAGGACAGGGTCAGGGCAGGGACCAGGAGAGGGCTGGGGACATCCAGGTGACATTCCCAGGGACAGGGACCAGGACAGGGTCAGGACAGGGACCAGGAGAGGGCTGGGGACATCCAGGTGACATTCCCAGGGACAGGGACCAGGACAGGGTCAGGACAGACACCAGGAGAGGGCTGGGGACATCCAGGTGACATTCCCAGAAATGTTGGAAATACAGGAGCAGAAGGTGATCACGCTCATGGTGGGGACAGGGATGGGGACAGGGACCAGAACAGGGTCCAGGAGCAGGGTGGGGACATCCAGGGGACACTCCCACCTTGGAGGCCCGGAAGCAGAAGGTGGCCATGCTCACAGTGGGGACAAGGACCAGAAAAGGGACCAGGAGCAGGGTGGGGACACCCAGGTGACACTCCCACCTTGGAGGCCCGGAAGCAGAAGGTGGCCATGCTCACAGTGGGGACAAGGATGGGGACAGGGACCAGACCAGGGTCCAGGAGCAGGCTGGGGACACCCAGGTGACACTCCCGCCTTGGAGGCCCGGAAGCAGAAGGTGGTCACGCGCGTGTTGGCCGCGGTGGCCTCCACCATGGCCAGCCCGGTGGCCTCGGTCAGCGCCAGGTAGCGGCCGGTGGTGACGTGGCGCAGGCGGAAGGGCTGTCCCCAACGCAGGTGGCTCCCGCTCCAGCTGAGGGACACAGGGAGGGGACATTGATGTCACCAGGGGGGTTGGGACATGGGCAGGGGTCACGGGGACACGGGATGGGTCATGGGACCGTGAGGTGACATAGGGGACACAGGCTGAGGACATGCAGAGGTGTCACAGGGACATGGGGTGACACACGGGGATGGGTCATGGGGACACGGGGATGGGGACACAGGGGACATGGGTGGGACACAGGGGACACGGGGATGGGGACACAGGGATGGGGACACAAGGACATGGGTGGGACACAGGGGACACGGGGATGGGGACACAGGGGACGTAGGATGGGTCATGGGGACACAGGGATGGGGACACAAGGACATGGGTGGGACACAGGGGACACGGGGATGGGGACACAGGGGACGTAGGATGGGTCATGAGGACATGGGGTGACACAGAGGACACAGGCTGAGGACATCCAGATGTGTCACAGGCACACAAGGAGATGCTGACAGGTGACACCACCAGGACAGGACACGATGACATAGCAACACATCTTGGGGTCACTCCAGGACCCCAAACCTCCCCTGGGGAGACCCCACGGAGTGTCCCCAGTGTCCCTGGGGGTGGTGACACCCCGTGTCCCCCCCGTGTCCCTTTGCTGTCCCCCTACCTGATGCGCAGGGGCTCCAGGCGCCACAGGGACCTGGCGTGGGCGCACACGGCGCCACCCTCGTAGTTGACAACGCTGCTGGGAGGTGACAAAGGGGGGGTCACAGCCAGTTGGGGACACCCTACAAATGTCCCCCCCCACCCCAAAACTGGGGACAAATTGGGGACAGCCCCACCTGCGCTCCTCCCCCTGCTCGGGGGCCGTGGGGGTCAGGCACTCGTCCATGTGGCCGTGGAACAGGCGCAGGACGTGGCCGCCGGTGACAAACCCTGAGGGGACATTTTGGGGACGGGG
>NW_005055235.1:9579-11182 GCF_000277835.1 Geospiza fortis
TGAGAGTGTCTCAGCAGGATGGCGTGGCCGTAGAGCAGCGTCCGGTGTCCCCCACCCTGAGAGGACTTGGGGGGCACAGGGGGGTCAAGGAGGGGACCCCAAAATCCCCTGAGGCCTCCTGGACCCCCCAAAAAAACACCTTGAACCCCAAAAAAAACCCCTGTGGGTTCCGTGTTTCAGATACAACTCCTTGTGCATCGCTGCCCCATTGTTTTGGGGTCCCCCCATGTTTTGGGGTCTCCCCCTTGTTTTGGGGTCCTCCCCCTTGTTGTGGGGCCCCCCCTTGTTTTGGGGTCTCCCCTTGTTGGGGTCTCCTGTGCATTGCACCCCCCTTGTTTTGGGGTGCACCGTGCCTTGGACCCCCCCTCGTGTCAGGGTCCCCCTCATGGTGGGATCCCCCCCAAATTGAGGACTCCCCTGATATTGGGGTCCCCAATTTCAGGGTCCCACTCCCCAGTGGGGTCACCCCATGTCGAGATCCCCAATTTTGGGGTCACCCCATTGAAATCCCCACAAATTTGGGGTCCCACTTTTGGGATCCTCTTAATATTGAGGGTCTGCCTTTTTAGGGTTCACCCCCATATTGAGGTTTCCTCCAAACTGGGATCCCAAATTTTGGGGGTCACCTCGTGTCTGAGTCCCCAGTTTTTTGGGATCCCCAGTGGATTTGAAACCCCCCTTTTTGGGGTTCCCCCGGTGGATTTGAGATCCTCCCTTCTGGGGTTCCCCCAAACTGGGATCCCAAATTTCGGGGTCACCCCACGTCTGGGTCTCCGAATTTTTGGGATCCCTGGTGGATCTGGGATCTCCTTTTTGGGGTCCCTCCATGCTCATGGGGGGATTTGGGATCTCCCTTTTTGGGGTCCCTCCATGCTCATGGGGGGATTTGGGATCCCCTTTTTGGGGTCCCCCCTTTTGGGGGTCTCCCCTTTTTGGGGTCCCCCCATGCTCCTCCCCCCCCGCGCTCACACTTTGGGGTCCATGCGGAATTTGGGGGGCTGTGGATGGATGGGATTGGGGGGGGAGGGGGCACACCCGGACCCCTGGCTCCATGCGGGATGGGCAGAGCCCCCCAAAATTTGGGGGGTGGGTGAGGAGGAGGAGGAGGAGGAGGATGAGGAAGGGCGTGATGAAGGTGAGGATGAGGATTTGGGGTCTCCACACCACAGTGGCACCTACCCACTTATCCAGATCGACCCCCTGGGTGGGCGGGGGGAGAGAAGAGGGGGGGGTCACAAGGGGGCTGAGACCCCCCCAAAAAACACCAGGGACACCCCAGAACCCCCACCCCAAAAAGGGCCCCAAAAACTCTGCAAGGAACCCCGGAATTACCCCAAAAACTCCTAAAGGAATCCCAGAATTTTCAGGTCTCTGCAGGATCCTAAACCCCCCAAAAACTCCTCTGGGAGCCCCACAGGATCCTAAAACCCCCAAAGAGGACCCCAAAAACTCCTCTGGGAACCCCACAGGGTCCTAAAACCCCAAAAGGACCCCAAAAACTCCTCTGGGAACCCCATATGACCCTAAAACCCCCCAAAAGGGCCTCAAAAACTCTGCAAGGAACCCCACAGGGTCCTAAAACCCCAAAAAGGACCCCAAAAAC
>NW_005055235.1:11958-13606 GCF_000277835.1 Geospiza fortis
CGCCCCCCCTCTAGCGCCCCCCAGAGCCCCTGTGGGACCCCAGACCCACCTGTAGCGCCCCCCAGAGCGCCTGTGGGACCCCAGACCCACCTCGCTGCCGATGTCGGAGCTGTTGGCCAGCATCTCCTGCAGCGCCCGCACCGACAGCGACTGCTCCAGCACGAAGCAGCACACGGCCAGGTCGGGGGGGACATTCTGGGGACAAGAAACGGGGGTCAGGGGTCATGGGGACATTCTGGGGACAGAGACAAGGGGTCAGGGGTCATGGGGGACCCCTAAATGTTGGGGTTTGAGGGTTTTTTTAAGAGTTAAGGTCGGGTTTGAAGTGTTTGAGGCAGCGTTTTGCGTTCAGACTTCAATTGTTCCTTGTTAAAGTTATTATTAATTATTAGTATATTCTTCGTTATTATTATTATTATTAGTTACTAATAGGTGACTTTTAATATAAATATATGGCACACATGCACTATATTAAACATATTTTTGTTAAATATAAGTATCTAATATATATTATATACTATGTAAATAAAATAGTATCTTATGTATATAGTATATCCTATATATTAAAATAGTATCTTATTTGTATAATATATACTATATATTAAAATAGTAAAATAATATTATTTTACTGTTTTAGTATTTTACTATTTTAACATATATATCACGTATTAAAATAGTAAAATAACAAAATACAATGACATAAAAAAGTAATTCAAAATAAAAACTAATATAAAAAACAAATGATACATTTTATATATAAGGTACATTGCACAATAGTACTGTATATTTATACATTAATATTATAAATTTATAATTTTATGCAAAATACAGAAAATTTAGTCAAAAATTTTAAGCATCCGGAACTCCAACAAAATTCTGAAATTTCATCAAAAAATTCGGCTGTACCTGCCCCTAAACCCTCCCTCAGCTCCCCAAAACCCCCCAGATTTGGGGTCTCCCCAACCTCCTAAAACCTTCCCCGAATTTTGGGGGTCTCCCCGAATTTTGGGGGTCCCCCCGAAGGCGGGGAGGGGTCTCACCTGTGCGTTGGAGGTGGGCTCCAGGGAGCACAGGCGGTTCCCAAAGCCCTCGACCGACAGGCAGAGCTTGAGCTGCTCCTTCAGCAGCGTCGTGGTGCACTGCAGGACCACCTCGTCGTCCTGGGGGGGAAAAATGGGGTTCAGCACCCCAAAATGTCCCCAGAATATCCACCAGAACCCCAAAATATCCACCAGAATTCAAGAAAAATCCCAGAACCCTAAAATATCCCTCAGGACAACCAAAAAGCCCCATTATGTCCCTAAGGGGTGGGGTGGCACTGCAGGACCACCTCGTCGTCCTGGGGGGGAAAAAGGGGGTTCAGCACCCCAAAATGAAACCCCAAAATTACTGCAGGACCACCTCATTAACCTGGGAGACAGACTGGGGGGGATCAGCACCCCAAAATATCCCCCAAATACCCCAAAATATCCCCAGGACCCCAAAATATCCCCAGAACCCCAAAATTTCCCCCCAAAACCCCCAAAATATCCCCCCAAAAATGCAGAATCCCAAAATAACCCCCCAAAACACCCCAGGACCCCAAAATATCCCCCAGAACCCCAAAATCAGGACCCCTTGGGTACCCCCAAACCCCTTTTTGGGGGGG
>NW_005055235.1:14130-15333 GCF_000277835.1 Geospiza fortis
GACCCCCCCCTCCTTCCCAGGGCTCCTCCCAGTTCATCCCAGTTCATCCCAGTATCCCCAGTCCCCCCCCAGTATCTCCCAGTATCCCCAGTTTATCCCAGTATCTCCCAGTATCCCCAGTTTCCCTCCCCAGTATCTCCCAGTATCCCCAGTTCATCCCAGTATCTCCCAGTATCCCCAGTTTATCCCAGTATCTCCCAGTATCCCCAGTTTATCCCAGTATCCCCAGTTTCACTCCCCAGTCTTCCCAATAGCTCCCAGTATTCCCAGTCTCCCTCCAAGTTCATCCCAGTATCTCCCAGTCCCCCCAGTTTCCTCTCCCAGTCTCCCCAGTATCTTCTCTCAGTATCTCCCAGTTTCCTCTCCCAGTATCTCCCAGTTTCCCCTCCCAACTCTCCCAGTATCCCCAGCCCTGCTCCCCAAATCCCCCCAGTTTCCTCTCCCAGTATCCCGTCCCAGTACCCCCAGTCCTTCTCTCCCACTTCTCCCAGTTTTTCCCACTTCTCCCAGTTTCTCACCCAGTATCTCCCAGTATCCCGTCCCAGTTCTCCCAGTTTCCACCCCAATTCCTCCAGTTCCTCCCCAGTACCTCCCAATTTCCCCCCCCCAGTATTCCCACCAGCCCCTCCAGTACCGCCCTTCCAATCCCCCCAGTTTCCTCCCAGTATCTCCCAGTCTCCCTTCCAATTTCTCCCACATTCCTCCCAGTATTCCTCCAAAATCTCTCCCAGTTTCCCCTCCTGATCCCCTCCAGTTTCCTCCCAGTATCCCCTCCAATTTCTCCCAGTTTCCCTCCCAGTTTGCTCCCAGTATCCCCGCCAATTTCTCCCAGTTTCCCCTCAGTATCCCCCCGATTTCTCCCAGTTCCCTCCCAGTTTCCTCCCGGTATCCCCCCCAGTTTCTCCCAATTTCCCTCCCAGTATCCCTCCCAATTTTTCCCAGTTTCTCCCAATTTCCCTCCCAGTACCCCCCCACCCAATTTCTCCCAGTTTCCCTCTCAGTTTTCTCCCAATTTCTCCCAGTATCTCCCACTTTCCCCAGCTTCTCACCGTCCGCAGGAACTGCACATCGTCCTCTCCTTCCCCCTCAGCCATCGCCGCGGCGGTTTTGGGGGTCCCGGGTGATTTTTTTGGGGTCCCGGGCGCGGTTCAGGGGGTCCCGGGTGGTCTCTGGGGGTCCCGTCCCCCCCCCCCGCGGGTGTCA
>NW_005055235.1:15408-16373 GCF_000277835.1 Geospiza fortis
GCCCCTCCCCCACCCGTGACGTGAGGGGGGAGGGTCCGGGAGGCGGAGGGAAACTGAGGCACGGAATCCCCTCATGTCACCTGCAGGGGGAAACTGAGGCACGGAATCCCCTCCCTTTGTCACCTACAGGGGTCAACTGAGGCACGGACCCCTCCCCATGTCACTCGGAGAGGGAAACTGAGGCACGGAATCCCCCCCTTTGTCACCTGCAGGGGGAAACTGAGGCACGGAATCCCCTCATGTCACCTGCAGGGGGAAACTGAGGCACGGAATCCCCTCATGTCACCCGGAGGGGGAAACTGAGGCACGGAATCCCCTCATGTCACCTGCAGGGGGAAACTGAGGCACGGAATGCCCCCCTTTGTCACCCGGAGGGGGAAACTGAGGCACAGACCGTTCCAATCGTCCCCAACATTAGGGGGTGAGGCCTCTGACCCTCTAAGAGGAGGGGTCCCCACAGTTCAGCCCGGCACAGCCCGATCTTTTCGGAGGAGGGATTTTAGGAGTGATGCCACCGCCCAGACCCTCCTCGGGGTGGAATTTGAGGGCGGCTCACCGTGAAAATCCAGGCTGAGGAGATCTCAGAACATCATCCCCCAAAATTCTCCACAGGCTCTCCAGAGCTCCTTGGTGTGAAGACCCCAAACCCTTCACTGCAACCCTGAATCCCTCAGCATCCCCTGGGGTCCCTTAGTGACCCTCCAAAACCCCTCAGATGACCCAGCCCTCTCCTTTTCCCCCTCACGTTTCCCGCCCTTTTCTCCCCTCACAATTCCCTCTCTTTTCCCCTCACGATTTCTCCCCTTCTCCCCTCACGATTCCCACCCTTTTCCCTTCACACCCTTTTCCCTTTCGCACTCTTTTCTCCCCTCACGTTCCGCCGCCATTTTCCCCTCACGTTTCCCCTCACATGTCCCCGCCCCTTTTCGCCCCTCAAGTTTCTCCCCTCACGTTTTCCCGCCCCT
>NW_005055236.1:0-1735 GCF_000277835.1 Geospiza fortis
GAAAAATCCTAAAAATGGGAGAAAACCCCTAAAAAATGGGAGAAACCCCCAAAAATGTGGAAATACACCAAAAACAAGGCGGGGGAGGAGATCCCAAAAATGGGCAGGAAAAATCCCAAAAATGGGAAAACACCCCAAAAAAAATGGGGGTGAAAGGACAAAAAATGAGGGGGAAATCCCAAAAAAATGGTGACGGAAAATCCCAAAAATGGGGAGGGGACCCCAAAAACCCAGAAAACACCCCGAAAACTGGGGGAGAAAAGATCGTAAAAATGAGGAGGAAGATGCTAAATTTGGGAGAAAAACCCCAAAAACAGGGAGGGAAAAAAATCCCAAAAATAGATAAAAAAATCCTAAAAACAGGGAGGGAAAAAATCCCAAAAATGGGGAGGGGGACCCCAAGAATCAAAAATGGGGAGGGGGACTCCAAGAATGGGAGGTTTGGGGGATTTTAGGTTTTTTCGGGTGGATTTTAGGGGTTTTTTTTTTGGAGGATTTAAGGGGGATTTAGGGGAATTTTACCTTTTTTTTTTTTCATGCTAGTTTTTTGGGGGAAATTTCTGTTTTTTGGGGTGCCCAAAATGGGGATTTTTTTGGCCCAGGTACGTGGGGGAGCTGATCTCGGACGCCGAGGCCGACGTGAGGGAGGACGACTCCTACCTGTTCGACCTGGACAACAAGGTCAGGGGCATTTGGGGCTTTTTGGGCATTTTGGGGGCTCAGGGGACCCCAGATTTTTGAGGTGACCCCAAAATTTGGGACGACCCCAAAATTTGGGACACCAGGTCTACCCCATTCACCCAATGGGGTTGAATCTCATTGAAAGGTCCCAGAGATTTTGGGGGATCCCAGGAAATTTTGGGGGGTCCCAGGGAACTGGGGGGGCTCCAGAATTTTTCGGGGGGTCCCTAAAGGTGCTGAGGGTCCTCAGGTGTGCAGGTGAGGGGACCCCAAAACTTGTGGGGCGACCCCAAAATTTGGGACACCAGGTCTACCCCATTGACCCAATGGAGGCGTCTCAGGAATTTTTGGGGGGGGTCCCAGAGATTTTGGGAGGGGTCTCAGGAATTTGGGGGGCTCCAGAATTTTGGGGGAGGGTCCCTAAAGGTGCTGAGGGTCCCCTGATGAGCAGGGGGACCCCAGGTGAGCAAAAAGATGACCCCAAATCTTCACCAACAAACCCCAAAATTTGGGACACCAGGTCTACCCCATTCACCCACTGGCGAGTCACAGGAATTTTTTGGGGGTCGCAGGAATTTTTGGGGGATCCCAGAAATTTTGTCGGGGGGGGGGGGGGGCCCTGCGATCTTGGATCCCAGAAATTTTGTCGGGGGGGGGGAGGGTCCCTGAGATTTTTGGGGGTCCCAGGGATTTAGGGCGGGTCCCTAAAGGATTTGAGGCTCCCCAGTTGTACAGAGGAGGGACCCCAAATCTTCAGAAACCACCCCCAGTTTGGGACACCAGGTCTACCCCATTCACCCAATGCAGGGGTCCCAGGAATTTTTGGGGGGTCCCAGAGATTTGGGGGGCTCCAGGATTTTTGGGGGTGTCCCTAAAGGTGCTGAGGGTCCCCTGATGAGCGGGGGAATCCCAGATGTGTAAGTGAAGGACCCCAAATCCTCAAGGAACAGCCCCAAAATTTGAAACACCCAGCTCTACCCTGTTCTGCACTGGGCGTGGCCACGCGCGGTAGCCCCGCCCCCCCCTTTTTTTTGACCACGCCCCCTGTCGCGCC
>NW_005055236.1:2416-4944 GCF_000277835.1 Geospiza fortis
TGATTTATTGGGGTTTTATAGGGATTTATTGGCGTTTTATAGATATTTATTGGGGTTTGATTGGGGTTTTATATCAATTTATTGAGGTTTTATAGGGATTTATTGGGGATTTATTGAGGTTTTATAGGGTTTTATAGGGATTTATTGGGGTTTTATAGGGATTTATTGGGGTTTTATAGGGATTTATTGGGGGTTTATTGAGGTTTTATTGAGGTGTTTATGGGATTTTTTGGACAAAGGACAATTTTGGAACATTTGGGTCCATTTAGGGACATTCAGGGCCAATTTAAGGACATTTAGGGCCCATTTTGGAACATTTCCATCCAATCAAAGGCCATTCAAGACATTTAGGGACATTTTAGGGTCATTTAAGGACAATTTATTGACATGTAGGGACAATTTAGGGCCATCTAAGGACATTTAGTGAAAATTTAAGGACATTTAAGGACAATTTAGGGCCATTTAAGGACAATTTATTGACATTTAGGGCAAATTTAAGGCTATTTAAGGACATTTAGGGGCAATTCAGGGCCAGTTCAGGCCATTTAGAGCCATTTAAGGACATTTAGAGCCAATTTAGGGCAAATTTAAGGCCATTAAGGATATTTAGGGCCATCTAAGGACATTTAGTGAAAATTTAAGGACATTTAAGGATATTTAGGGCCATCTAAGGACATTTAGTAAAAATTTAAGGCCATTAAGGATATTTAGGGCCATTTAAGGACAATTTAGGGCCATTTAAGGACAATTTATGGACAATTTAGGGAAAATTTAAGGACATTTAGAGCCATTTAAGGACAATTTAGGGACATTTAGGGAAAATTTAAGGACAATTTAGGGAAAATTTAAGGACAATTTAGGGAAAATATAAGGACAATTTAGGGAAAATTTAAGGAAAACCCAAAAAAATCCCCCAAAATAATCCCCAAAAAATCCCCCAAAAAATCCCCAAAAAAATCCCCAAAAAATCCCCCAAAAAATCCCAAAAAACGGCCCCGGAATGACCCGAAACAGCCCCAAATTTGTACCCAAAACTGTCCCGTTTTTGTAACTGAAAGTGCCCCAGATTTACCCAAAACTGCCCCAAATTCACCCCAAATGGTCCCAGTTCCACCCCGAAATCACCCAAAATTCACCCAAAATGGGCAAAATTGACACAAAATGGGCAAAATTCACCCAAAATGGCTCCAGATTCACCCCAAACTGCCCCAAATTCACCCAAATCTGCCTCGATTTTGCAACTGAATGTGCCCCAAATTCACCCCAAATGGCTCCAGTTCTACCCCCAAATCACCCAAATCGGCCAAAATTCATCCAAAATGGGCAAAATTCACTCAGAACTGCCCCGAATTCACCCAAAATTGCCCCAAATTTTCACAAAAAAACTGCTCCAAATTCACCCCCAAACCAGCTCCAATTTCACCCCAAATTGGCCAAAATTCACCCAAAACTGCCCCAAATTTACCCAAAACTACCCCGGATTCACCAAAGTGGTCTCAAATCCACCCAAAAGAGCCCCAAATTTACCCAAAACTGCCCCAATTTAATCAAAACAGCCCAAATGAAAACTGCCCCAAAATTACCCAAAAAATGGCTCCAAATTCACCCAAAAAACTGCCCCAAATTTACCCAAAACTGCCCCAAATTCACCCAAAATGGTCCCACTTCCACCCGAAATCACCCAAAATGGTCAAAATTGACACAAAATGGCTCTGAATTTACCCAAAAGTGCCCCAAATTCACCCAAAACTGCCCCAATTGAGGCAAAACGGCCCAAATTTAACTAAAACTGCCACAAATTGACCCAAAACTGCCCTGAATTTACCCAAATTGGCCAAAAATTACCCAAAATGGTCAAAATTCACCCAAAAAAGCCTCACATTCACCCCAAACCACCCAAAATTCACCCCAAAAGGCCAAAATAAAACCCCCAAATGGCTCCAGATTCACCAAAACTGCCTCAAATTCCCCCAAAATGGTCACAGTTCCATCCCGAATTCACCCAAAATGGTCAAAAATCATCCGGAATGGCCCCAATTTGGCCAAAATTCACCCAAAACAGCCAAAATTCACTCAAAATGGTCAAAATTCACCCAAATCCGCCCCAAATTCATCCAAAGTACTTAAAATTCACTGAAAACAGCTCCAAATTTACCCCAAAATGACCAAAATTTCCCCCAATCCGCCCCAAATTTGCCCCAATTTCCCTAAATTTCCCCTTTAACCCCTCCCCCTCTCCCTTTGATTGACGTCGGATTTGAACCAATAAAGAGCCTGGAACGAAAAGGGGGCGTGGTCTCGTGAAATGGGCGGGGTTTGCTGGGGAGTGGGCGGGGCTATGGTGGGAAAGGGGGAGGGGCGATTTTTGACCCCAAAAATTCACTCAGGACCCCCAGAAATCAACTCAGGACCCCCAAAATCCATCTTGAACCCCCAAAAAATTCACTTCGGACCCCTTTTACGACAGTCGTGCTTACGGCAGCTTTTATGACAGTCGTAGAAGGTGTAAAGCGCGACTGTCGTAAAAC
>NW_005055236.1:7346-9480 GCF_000277835.1 Geospiza fortis
GGACTGGGAGGGACTGGGAGGGACTGGGAGGGACTGGGAGGGACTGGGAGGGACTGGGAATGGACTGGGAATGGACTGGGATGGACTGGGAATGGATTGGGATGGACTGGGATGGACTGGGAATGGACTAGGAATGGATTGGGAGGGACTGGGATGGACTGGGAATGGACTGGGAGGGACTGGGAGGGACTGGGAGGGACTGGGATGGACTGGGAGGGACTCACATGAGATGGAGAGGGACTGGGAATGGTCTGGGATATACTGGGAGACACTGGGTGTAGACTGGGAGGGAGCTGGGGTGGCACTGAGAGAGGTGGGAGGGCATGGGGAGCACTGGGAGAGAGGGTGGAGGTCTGAGAGTGAACTGGGAATGAACTGGGAATAGACTGGGAATTTACTTGGAGGGGCTGGGTGGGACTGGGATGGACTGGGAGGGACTGGGAATGAACTGGGATGGACTGGGAGGGACTGGGGTTCATTGGGTTGGCACTGAGAGAGATGGGAGGGAATGGGGGGCACTGGGAGAGAGGGTGGAGGTCTGAGAGTGAACTGGGAATGAACTGGGAACAGACTGGAAATGGACTGGGAGGGACTGGGGAGGAATTGGAGATGGGCTTGGAGGGACTGGGATGGCACTGGGAGGGATTTTGGTGGCACTGGGAGGGATTTTGGTGGCGCTGGGAGGGATTTTGGTGGCACTGATGGGATTTTGGTGGCACTGATGGGATTTTGGTGGCACTGGGAGGGATTTTGGTGGCGCTGGGAGGGATTTTGGGGGCGCTGGGAGGGATTTTGGTGGCACTGATGGGATTTTGGTGGCACTGGGAGGGATTTTGGTGGCGCTGGGAGGGATTTTGGGGGCGCTGGGAGGGATTTTGGTGGCACTGATGGGATTTTGGTGGCACTGGGAGGGATTTTGGTGGCGCTGGGAGGGATTTTGGGGGCGCTGGGAGGGATTTTGGTGGCGCTGGGAGGAACTGGGAATGAGGCCGAGTCCAGCGCGGGGCACTCGGCGCTGCGGGTCTGCCTGGCAACTGATGAGTCATCAGAGAGACGCGCTCTGATTGGCTGAGAAGCGTCAGCTTCACGCGTCGCTGAAATGGACGCGCGGGGGGGCGCTGGGAGGAACTGGGATGGACTGGGAAGGATTGGGATGGAAATGGACTGGGAATGGACTGGGAGTTGCTGGGAATGGACTGAGAATTGTCTGGGAATGGACTGGGAGGGACTGGGATGGACTTGATGGCCTGGGAATACACTTGGAGGGACTGGGAGGCGCTGGGAATGAACTGGGAGGGATGGGGAATGGACTGGGAATGGGCTGAATGTGAGTGGGATGGCACTGGGATGGCACAAGGCGGGACTGGGAATGAACTGGGATGGACTGGGAATGGAGTTGGAGGGGTTGGGTGGGACTGGGAGGAACTGGGAAGGACTGGAGTGGCACTGAGAAAGATGGGAGGGGCACTCGGTACTGGGAGAGAGGGTGGGAGTTGGAGAGTGAACTGGGAATGGACTGGGATGGACTGGGAGGGACTCGGAGGGACTTGGTTTGGATTGGGAATGGTTTGGGACGAACTGGGAATGGACTGGAAGGCACTAGGCATGGACTGGAGGGTTTGGGATGGGCTGAGAGGGACTGGGAGGGAGTGGGAGAGACTGGGATGGATTTGGAATGGACTGGAGTGGACTGGGAGGGACTGGGAATGGACTGGGAGGGTCAGGGAATGGACTGGGATTGGCTGGGATGGTCACTGGCAGGGCAGGGCCCGAGGGCACACGCTCGGCCCGCGCTCACCTCGGCGCTCCACGCTGAACGGGGCATCAAGCTCGTAGTTGTGCCGGCAGTACCAGTCCACCGAAGTCCGTCTGTTCTCCAGTTTAGCCGGGTCACTGTTCCAGTGCTTGGCCACCCTCTCCCCAAAGGGGGTGAACCCCACGTAGTGCCCCACGTCGCTGTCGAACACCGCGTAGGGCTGCCGGTTGTAGATGTACCTCTCCACGAGCCTCACCTTCTCCGTGCCGTTAATGAAGTGACACTCGAACGTTGTCATCTCCTGGAACACCCCTGTGAGTGCAGCACAGAGCTCAGGGGTGCCCCCCCAGCACCCCCAGAGCTCGGGGCCCACCCCGG
>NW_005055236.1:9662-11955 GCF_000277835.1 Geospiza fortis
GTCCCCAGGGCACCCCACACACAGAGCCCCCAGTGTCCCCCCACTGTCCCCAGTGCACCCCACACACAGAGCCCCCAGTGTCCCCGGTACACCCCACAAGCAGCCCCCCCTGTGCCCCCCCCCTCCCCCCCTCCCCCCCCACCCCCCCCCCCGGCCCAGCGCCTCCCGCGCCCCCGCTCACCCGAGAGCTCCGCGCCCGCAGCCGGGGGCGCTCCCAGCGCCACCAGTGCCACCAGCAGGGCCCCAGCTGCCGCCCCTCGCCCCATGGCCAGCGACCACCGCCCCAAACCAACCGCGCTCAACTGCGAGAACCCGCCCGCAGCGGCGCGGGGTCATTAGGGACGCGCTCCCTGATTGGTCGGGCGCGGTTTCTGACCGCGCTTTGATTGGTTGTGGTTTTTTCTGACCGCGTTCTCATTGGCCGAAGTGATTTTCGCGCTCTCTAATTGGCCGGTTCCGTTGGGAGCCCGATTTCCAGACCCTCTACCCAGCAACTAGGGAGTAATTTCCATTCATTTTTCTGATTGGCCAGAATTTCTTAGGGAAGCTCACTTTTTGAAGCCTCTACCCGGCAACACATGACGCGCCACCAACTCCGCTCTCCCATTGGCTGAGCGCTTTTTGGGGTGCTGCTCCCCCGTTCCCAGCGCCCCCAGTTTGGATCCGCGTTCCCGGGAGCAGCACCGACCCTGCCCGGTGTGCCCGGAGCGCCATGGACGGAGCGCGGAGCCTCCCCCGGCTGCTGCCGCTGCTGGCCCTGACCCTGCCCCCGATTCTGGGGGTCCAAGGTGCGGTTTTGGGGGGGTCCCGGTTTGGGGTTCGCTGGAATTTTCTGTTCGGATCCCTTTGTCCCGCTCCGCTTTAGAAACACAATTTTATTACCAATGGAGTCAAGGAAATTATTTACTACTATTTAAAGAATAATAAAATTATGTAACGCTACTTCCTATTATTATAGTAACATGTATTATAATACTAATTTCTCTATTTATTACTTCTATAAAATTTAAAAGTTAATAATTAAAATTAATCCCGTTCGGGTCGTTCTCTCCCGCCCAGTCCTCTTCCTCTCTCCTTCCTCTTCTTTCTGGTTTCTCCTCCTCCTCCTCCGCCTCGAGGCGGGGCGGGGGAACTGCGCGGTTCTTCCTCCCCCTCCTTTCTCCCTCCTCTTCCTCTCTTCTTCCTCTTTTTCTAGGTTCCTCCTCCTCCCTCCTTCTTCTTTGTAATTCCTCCTCTTCCTCCTCCTCCTCCTCCTCCTTTTCCTCCTCCTGCTCCCTCTCCTCCTCTTCCTCCCTCCCCCTCCCTCCTCCTCTTCCTCCCTCTCCCTCCTCCTCCTCAAATTCCCCACGCGGCTCCGAGGGGCAGCACCGGGAGCTGCGGATCTGCCCGGCAACTGCTGAGTCATCCGCGTCGCGCGATCTGATTGGCTGGTGCTTGTACAGCGCCCTCTGTGATTGGCTGATTTTTTTCCCGGCTTGTTTCAGCGTTTGGGGAGGGGGAGTTTTCCTGCGGGATGATCCCAAAAATGCCCGAATTCCCCGAATCCGCCAAAAAATCCGAGAGAAATCGCAGAAGTCCCAGAAAAATCCCCACCAGAATGCCCCGAATATCCCAGAAAAATCCCAAATATCCCAACGCCCAAACCCCCCAAAATTCCCAAAAACTCCCCCCCAAATTCCCCAAAAAAACCTCCAATAATCCCAGAAAATCCAAAACAAAACCCCAAAAAATTCCTAAAAAATCCCCCCCAAAAACCCGTAAAATCCCAAATACCCCAAAATCCCCCAGAAAATCCCCAAAAATACAAACTAAAACTCCCCAAAATTCCCCAAAAATTCCAAATCCCAAAACCTCCAAAATTCCCAAATATTCCCCAAAAAAACCCCAAAAATCCAAATTTTCCCCCAAAAAAGCACAACCCAGACTGGAATAATATTTTCTTTATTTACACCATCCAAGAATTCCAAAGGATTTTTTTTCTCTTTTTTTTTCCACTTTTTTTTTTGTATTTTTTTCTTCTTTTTTCTAGGAAAAAAAAAATCCCAAACCACGAAATCCTAAAGGGCTACGAGGGAACGGGAAAGAGGAGAAGGAAAAATGAAAAAAAAATCCCAAACCATGAAATCCTAAAGGGCTACGAGGGAATGGGAAAGAGGAGAAGGAAAAATGGGAAAAAATTGGGAAAAACCCCAAAAAAAGAGAAAAAAACCACCAAAAAATCAGGAAAAAAAAAAGAAAAAAAAAAAGGAATTAAAAAAAATTTCAACATAAAAAAATTCCCCCAACCCCCCCC
>NW_005055236.1:12765-16320 GCF_000277835.1 Geospiza fortis
ACCCAAAAATTCCCCAAATATTCCTGAATTTCCAACACCAAAGTTCCTCAAATATTCCTGAATTTCCGACTCAAATATTCCCCAAATATTCCTGAATTTCCAACCAAAAATTCCCCAAAATATTCCTGAATTTCCGACCCAAAATTCCCCAAATATTCCTGAATTTCCGACCCAAAATTCCCCAAATATTCCCGAATTTCCGACCCTTTTTTGGGTTTTTTTGGCCGAGTTGAGCGGCTGAACCCGTCCCAAAATTCCCATTCCCAAAATCCCAAAATTCCCAATTCAAATCCCAAAATTTCAATCCCAAAATTCCCAAAATTCCCAATCCCAGAATTCCCGCCGCCGACTCCGGCTTCTCGTTGGCTGGAAACGGCAAAAATCCCGAAAAAAATTGGGAAAAATTCCCTCAAAATTCACATTCCTATTGCACCTAGAATTCCCAACCCAAAATTCCCCAAAATTCCCTTTTTTCCCAACCTTTTTTGAGCATTTTTGGATGAAATTAGAGCCAAAAATACAAATTTTATTCACGCCGAGGATTCGATTTCCTACCCCATCCAAAATTCCCAAAATTCCCAAAATTCCCAATCCCAAAATATTCCTGAATTTCCAACCCCAAAATTCCCCAAAAATTCCTGAATTTCCAACCAAAAATTCCCCAAATATTCCTGAATTTCCAGTCCCAAAATTCCCCAAAAATTCCTGAATTTCCAACCAAAAATTCCCCAAATATTCCTGAATCTCCAACCTGAAAATTCCCCAAATATTCCTGAATTTCCAACCTCAAAATTCCCCAAAAATTCCTGAATTTCCAACCCAAAATTCCCCAAATATTCCCGAATTTCCAACCCAAAATTCCCCAAATATTCCCGAATTTCCGACCCTTTTTTGGGTTTTTTTGGCCGAGTTGAGCGGCTGAACCCGTCCCAAAATTCCCATTCCCAAAATCCCAAAATTCCCAATTCAAATCCCAAAATTTCAATCCCAAAATTCCCAAAATTCCCAATCCCAGAATTCCCGCCACCGACTCCGGCTTCTCGTTGGCTGAAAACGGCAAAAATCCCGAAAAAAATTGGGAAAAATTCCCTCAAAATTCACATTCCTATTGCACCTAGAATTCCCAACCCAAAATTCCCCAAAATTCCCTTTTTTCCCAACCTTTTTTGAGCATTTTTGGATGAAATTAGAGCCAAAAATACAAATTTTATTCACGCCGAGGATTCGATTTCCTACCCCATCCAAAATTCCCAAAATTCCCAAAATTCCCAATCCCAAAATATTCCTGAATTTCCAACCCCAAAATTCCCCAAAAATTCCTGAATTTCCAACCAAAAATTCCCCAAATATTCCTGAATCTCCAACCTGAAAATTCCCCAAATATTCCTGAATTTCCAACCCAAAAATTCCCCAAATATTCCTGAATTTCCAACCCAAAATTCCTCAAATATTCCTGAATTTCCAACCCCAAAATTCCCCAAAAATTCCTGAATTTCCAACCAAAAATTCCCCAAATATTCCTGAATTTCCAACCTCAAAATTCCCCAAAAATTCCTGAATTTCCAACCCAAAATTCCCCAAATATTCCTGAATTTCCAACCTCAAAATTCCCCAAAAATTCCTGAATTTCCAACCCAAAATTCCCCAAATATTCCTGAATTTCCAACCTCAAAATTCCCCAAAAATTCCTGAATTTCCAACCCAAAATTCCCCAAATATTCCTGAATTTCCAACCTCAAAATTCCCCAAAAATTCCTGAATTTCCAACCCAAAATTCCCCAAATATTCCTGAATTTCCAACCTCAAAATTCCCCAAAAATTCCTGAATTTCCAACCCAAAATTCCCCAAATATTCCTGAATTTCCAACCTCAAAATTCCCCAAAAATTCCTGAATTTCCAACCCAAAATTCCCCAAATATTCCTGAATTTCCAACCTCAAAATTCCCCAAAAATTCCTGAATTTCCAACCCAAAATTCCCCAAATATTCCTGAATTTCCAACCTCAAAATTCCCCAAAAATTCCTGAATTTCCAACCCAAAATTCCCCAAATATTCCTGAATTTCCAACCTCAAAATTCCCCAAAAATTCCTGAATTTCCAACCCAAAATTCCCCAAATATTCCTGAATTTCCAACCTCAAAATTCCCCAAAAATTCCTGAATTTCCAACCCAAAATTCCCCAAATATTCCTGAATTTCCAACCTCAAAATTCCCCAAAAATTCCTGAATTTCCAACCCAAAATTCCCCAAATATTCCTGAATTTCCAACCTCAAAATTCCCCAAAAATTCCTGAATTTCCAACCCAAAATTCCCCAAATATTCCTGAATTTCCAACCTCAAAATTCCCCAAAAATTCCTGAATTTCCAACCCAAAATTCCCCAAATATTCCTGAATTTCCAACCTCAAAATTCCCCAAAAATTCCTGAATTTCCAACCCAAAATTCCCCAAATATTCCTGAATTTCCAACCTCAAAATTCCCCAAAAATTCCTGAATTTCCAACCCAAAATTCCCCAAATATTCCTGAATTTCCAACCTCAAAATTCCCCAAAAATTCCTGAATTTCCAACCCAAAATTCCCCAAATATTCCTGAATTTATGTCCAGCAGGGTCCAGTGTCCAGCGGTCACTCCCCACCACTCTGGGGTCACTTTGGGGTCATTTCCCACCATTTTGGGGTCGTTCTGACCACTTTGGGGGTCACTTTGTGGTCACTCTGGCCACCACCCCAGTGGTCACTCCCTCGATGTCCAGCAGGGTCCAGTGTCCAGCGGTCACTCCCCACCACTCTGGGGTCACTTTGGGGTCATTTCCCACCATTTTGGGGTCGTTCTGACCACTTTGGGGGTCACTCTGTGGTCACTCTGGCCACCACCCCAGTGGTCACTCCCTCGATGTCCAGCAGGGTCCAGTGTCCAGCGGTCACTCCCCACCACTCTGGGGTCACTTTGGGGTCATTTCCCACCATTTTGGGGTCGTTCTGACCACTTTGGGGGTCACTCTGTGGTCACTCTGGCCACCACCCCAGTGGTCACTCCCTCGATGTCCAGCAGGGTCCAGTGTCCAGCGGTCACTCCCCACCACTCTGGGGTCACTTTGGGGTCATTTCCCACCATTTTGGGGTCGTTCTGACCACTTTGGGGGTCACTCTGTGGTCACTCTGGCCACCACCCCAGTGGTCACTCCCTCGATGTCCAGCAGGGTCCAGTGTCCAGCGGTCACTCCCCACCGCCCACCACTTTGGGGTCACTTTGTGCCACTCTGGGGGTCACTTCATGGTCACTTTGGTGGTCACTTCAAGGTCACTTTGACCTCCTTGCCACCTCCCAGGCGGTCACCCCCTCAATGTCCAGTGGTCACTTCGGCCTCCTTGCCACCTCCTCAGTGTCCAGCAGGGATCAGATGTCCAGCGGTCACTCCCCACCACTTTGGGGGTCACTTTGTGCCACTTTGGGGGTCACTTCATGGTCACTCTGGTGGTCACTTCGCCACCACCCCAGTGGTCACCCCCTCAATGTCCAGCGGTCACTCCCTACCACTTTGAGGGTCACTT
>NW_005055237.1:0-3417 GCF_000277835.1 Geospiza fortis
GAATGTGGGAATGGGCAACAACCACCTAATGGACTCGAGTGGGAATAACAGGAATTCCGGGAATTCTGGGAATGTGGGAATGGGCAACAACCACCTCATGGACTTGGGTGGGGAAAAATAACGGGAATTCTGGGAATTTTGGGGTTTGGGAACGTGGGAACGGGATCTGGGAAAAGGTTTGGGAATCCCTAATCCCCGCTTTTCCAGGCCTGACCTAAATCCCCATTTCCCAGGATTTCCCAGCTATTCCCATATTTCCAGGCCTGGCCTAATCCCAGGATTTTCCAGGCCGGGTCTAAGCCCCGATTTCCCGGGATTTCCCGGGGTTTTCCCCCTTTTCCAGGCCTGGCCTACATCTGCGAGGGGCTGCGGGAGCAGCGCCGGGGTTTGGTGACCTTGGTGCTCTGGAACAACCAGCTGAGCCACGCCGGCATGGCCTACCTGGGCATGACCCTGGTGAGCATTCCCGGCGTTCCCGGCGTTCCCGGCGTTCCCGGCGTTCCGGGAAAAATGTGGTAAAGTTGGGATGGAAGAGTTGGGATGGGGTTGGGAAATTGGGATGGGAAATTGGGGTGGGAAATTGGGGTGGGAAGGTTGGGATGGGATTGGGAAAGTTGGGGTGGGAAAGTTGGGATTGGTAAAGTTGGGATGGAAGAGTTGGGATGGGGTTGGGAAATTGGGATGGGAAATTGGGGTGGGAAATTGGGGTGGGAAGGTTGGGATGGGATTGGGAAAGTTGGGGTGGGAAAGTTGGGATTGGTAAAGTTGGGATGGAAGAGTTGGGATGGGGTTGGGAAATTGGGATGGGAAATTGGGGTGGGAAATTGGGGTGGGAAGGTTGGGATGGGATTGGGAAAGTTGGGGTGGGAAAGTTGGGATTGGTAAAGTTGGGATGGAAGAGTTGGGATGGGGTTGGGAAATTGGGATGGGAAATTGGGGTGGGAAATTGGGGTGGGAAGGTTGGGATGGGATTGGGAAAGTTGGGGTGGGAAAGTTGGGATTGGTAAAGTTGGGATGGAAGAGTTGGGATGGGGTTGGGAAATTGGGATGGGAAATTGGGGTGGGAAATTGGGGTGGGAAGGTTGGGATGGGATTGGGAAAGTTGGGGTGGGAAAGTTGGGATTGGTAAAGTTGGGATGGAAGAGTTGGGATGGGGTTGGGAAATTGGGATGGGAAATTGGGGTGGGAAATTGGGGTGGGAAGGTTGGGATGGGATTGGGAAAGTTGGGGTGGGAAAGTTGGGATTGGTAAAGTTGGGATGGAAGAGTTGGGATGGGGTTGGGAAATTGGGATGGGAAATTGGGGTGGGAAATTGGGGTGGGAAGGTTGGGATGGGATTGGGAAAGTTGGGGTGGGAAAGTTGGGATTGGTAAAGTTGGGATGGAAGAGTTGGGATGGGGTTGGGAAATTGGGATGGGAAATTGGGGTGGGAAATTGGGGTGGGAAGGTTGGGATGGGATTGGGAAAGTTGGGGTGGGAAAGTTGGGATTGGTAAAGTTGGGATGGAAGAGTTGGGATGGGGTTGGGAAATTGGGATGGGAAATTGGGGTGGGAAATTGGGGTGGGAAGGTTGGGATGGGATTGGGAAAGTTGGGGTGGGAAAGTTGGGATTGGTAAAGTTGGGATGGAAGAGTTGGGATGGGGTTGGGAAATTGGGATGGGAAATTGGGGTGGGAAATTGGGGTGGGAAGGTTGGGATGGGATTGGGAAAGTTGGGGTGGGAAAGTTGGGATTGGTAAAGTTGGGATGGAAGAGTTGGGATGGGGTTGGGAAATTGGGATGGGAAATTGGGGTGGGAAATTGGGGTGGGAAGGTTGGGATGGGATTGGGAAAGTTGGGGTGGGAAAGTTGGGATTGGTAAAGTTGGGATGGAAGAGTTGGGATGGGGTTGGGAAATTGGGATGGGAAATTGGGGTGGGAAATTGGGGTGGGAAGGTTGGGATGGGATTGGGAAAGTTGGGGTGGGAAAGTTGGGATTGGTAAAGTTGGGATGGAAGAGTTGGGATGGGGTTGGGAAATTGGGATGGGAAATTGGGGTGGGAAATTGGGGTGGGAAGGTTGGGATGGGATTGGGAAAGTTGGGGTGGGAAAGTTGGGATTGGTAAAGTTGGGATGGAAGAGTTGGGATGGGGTTGGGAAATTGGGATGGGAAATTGGGGTGGGAAATTGGGGTGGGAAGGTTGGGATGGGATTGGGAAAGTTGGGGTGGGGGAAGTTGGGATGGGGAAGTTGGGATGGAAGAGTTGGGATGGGGTTGGGAAATTGGGATGGGAAATTGGGGTGGGAAATTGGGGTGGGAAGGTTGGGGTGGGATTGGGAAAGTTGGGATGGGATTGGGAAAGTTGGGGTGGGAAAGTTGGGATTGGTAAAGTTGGGATGGAAGAGTTGGGATGGGGTTGGGAAATTGGGATGGGAAAGATGGGATTGGTAAAGATGGGATGGGAAAGTTGGGGTGGGGATGGGAGAAGTTGGGTTGGGCTTGGGAAAGTTGAGATCGGATTGGGGAAGTTGGGATGGGAAAACTGGGATGGGATTGGAAAAGTTGGGATGGGCTTGGGAAGGTTGGGGTGGGAAAGTTGGGGTGGGAAAGTTGAGATGGGGTTGGAGAAGTTGAGATGGACCTGGAAAAGTTGGTTTGAGCCTCTGGAGCCCGAATCGATTCCCAATTTTCCCGATTTCTCGGATTTTTCCCTGATTTCCCGGGTTTTCCCCACAATTCCAGGGATTTTTCCCCCAAATCCCCCTGATTTCCCAGGATATTTTCCCCAATTTCCCGGGATATTTTCCCCCCAATTTCCTGGGATATTTCCCCCCAGTTTCCCGGGATATTTTCCCCCAACTCCCGGGATATTTTCCCAATTTCCCGGGATATTTTCCCCAATTTCCTGGGATATTTTCCCCCAATTCCCAGGATATTTTCCCCTCCAGTTCCCGGGATATTTTCCCCCAATTCCCGGGATATTTTCCCCCCAGTCCCCGGGATATTTTCCCCCCAAGTCCCAGGATTCTTCCCCCCAAATTCCTGGGATTTTTTCCCCGAAATCCCCATGATTTGCTGGGATATTTTCCCCAATCCCCGGGATATTTTCCCCCAATTCCTGGGATATTTTCCCACTAGTTTCCTGGGATATTTTCCCCCAACTCCCGGAATATTTTCCCCAATTTCCCGGGGTATTTTCCCCAATTTCCCAGGATATTTTCCCCCAATTCCCGGGATATTTTCCCCCAACTCCTGGGATATTTTCCCCCAATCCCTGGGATTTTTCCCCCCAAATCCCCATGATTTCCCGGGATATTTTCCCCCCAATTTCCCGGGCTATTTTCCCCCCATCCCCGGGATATTTCCCCCAATTTCCCGGGATATTTTCCCCCAATTTCCCGGGATTTTTTCCCCCAGTTCCCGGGATATTTTCCCCC
>NW_005055237.1:3895-4288 GCF_000277835.1 Geospiza fortis
GTGTTTTTTTTCCCCGCGGGGGCCGTGGCCGTGGCCGAGTTCGTGGCCGAGAGCCCGCGGCTGCTGCGCCTGGACCTGCGCGAGAACGACATCAAAACCGGGGGGCTCATGGCGCTGTCGCTGGCGCTGCGCGTCAACCACTCCCTGCTGCGCCTCGACCTCGACCGCGAGCCCAAGAAGGAGGCCGTGAGTCCCGGGATTCCCCAAAAAAATCCACGGAATTCCCAAAAAATTCCGGGAGTTACCAAAAAAATCCCTGCGGTTCTGGGGCGTTCCCGGAGCGGGAAACGGCGCTTGAGGTGTTGGGGTTTGGGGATTTGGGAGTTGGGGGTTTGGGGGCTTGAGCATGAGCCCAAGAAGGAGGCGGTGAGTCCCGGGATTCCTAAAAAACTC
>NW_005055237.1:4693-5960 GCF_000277835.1 Geospiza fortis
CTCGAGCCCAAGGAAGAGGTTGGTTTGGGCTGGAATTCCTAAAATTCCCCAAAAAATCCTCCTGTCCCGCCATTCCCGCTGGGATTCCCGGGGATTTTCCCGCCATTCCCGAATTTTTCCCCCCGGCAGGTGAAGAGCTTCCTGGAGACGCAGAAGGCGCTGCTGGCCGAGATCCAGAACGGCTGCAAGCGGAATTTCATCCTGGCCAAGGAGAAGGAGGAGAAGGAGCAGCAGCTCCAGCACTCGGCCTCCATGGCCGAGATCTCCGGCGGCGACCCCGAAATTCCCGAAATCCCCGAAATTCCCGAAATTCCCGAGGGCGCTTCCCCCGGCCCGGAGGAGAACGGCAACGCGGCCCCGGCCGGAGATTCCAGCTCGGACACCGAGGAGGAGGAGGAGGAGGAGGAGGATGGGAAGGACTCGAGGGAGGTTGTGGAATCTTGCGGGAATTCCGGGAATTCCGGGAATGGCGAGCGCAGGATTTCCGTCTCCAGCCCCGGCAGAGGCCGCAAGATCTTCGTGGTGACGCGGGTGGAGAACGTTCCGGAAGGATCCGGGGCCGTTCCCAAGGAACCTGGGACTGTTCCTGAGGCATCTGGAGATGCTCCCAAGGGATCTGGAGGCGTTCCCGATGGATCTGGAGCCGTTCCCAATGGATCCAGGGCCGTTCCCGATGGATTTGAGACTGTTCCTGAAGGATCTGGGATCGTTCCTGATGGATCTCCGGTTGTTCCTGAAGGATCTGGGGGAATTTCTGATGGATCTGGGGTTGTTCCTGATGGATCTGGGATTGTTCCTGATGCATCCAGGGTCATTCCTGATGGATCTGGAGCCGTTCCCGTCAGATCCAGCTCTGTTCCCGATGGATCCGGCACCGTTCCTGATGGATCTGGGACAATTTCTGATGGATCCAGGGTTGTTCCCATTGGATCCAGCGCCGTTCCCGATGGATCTGGAGCCGTTCCTGATGGATCTGGAGCTGTTCCTGATGGATCTGGGATTGTTCCCCATGGATCCAGCACCGTTCCCCATGGATCAAGGGTTGCTCCTGATGGATCCGGGGCCGTTCCCGATGGATCCAACACGGTTACTGTTGGATCCAGGGTTGTTCCCATCGGATCTGGGGCTGTTCCCGATGGATTTGGAGCCATTCCCGTCAGATCCGGGGCCGTTCCTGACGGATCCAGCGCTGTTTCCATCGGATCCGGGGCCATTCCTGATGGATCCAGGGCCGTTCCCGATGGATTTGGAGCCGTTCCCATTGGAT
>NW_005055237.1:6056-8689 GCF_000277835.1 Geospiza fortis
GATGGATTTGGAGCCGTTCCCGCCGGATCCGGGGCCGTTCCCGAGGGGATTCCGTGCGGGAGCCCCTCGCGGGATTCGCCGCTCCCCAACGGGCTCAAGGCCGACTTCGCCCGCGCGCTGCCGGAGCCGGGCCCGGAGGGCGACGGGAAATCGGGAACGTGCGCGGCCGAGCACGGTGAGATTCCCAGAAATTCCCAAAAATTCCCACGTTCCAGAGGGAGTTCCCGGGCTCAGGGCATTCCCGGGAGTTCTGGGATCCCGGAATTCTGGGGGTTCAGGGATCCCCAAATTCCCAAATTCTGAGTTCCCAGGGTTGAGACATTCCCGGGAATTCTAGGATCCCGGAATTCGGGAGATTCTGAGATCCCCAAATTCCAGAGGGTGTTCCTAGGGTTGGAGCATTCCCGGGAATTTGGGGATCCCGCATTTCTGAAGGTTCTGGGATCCTAAATTTCTGGGGATTCAGGGATCCCCAAATTCCCAAATTCTGAGTTCCCAGGCTCGGGGCATTCCCAGGAATTCTGGGATCCCCAAATTCCAGAGGGAGTTCCCAGGGTCGGAGCATTCCCAGGAATTTTGGGATCCTGGAATTCTGGGAGCTCTGAGATCCCCAAATTCCCAAATTCCAGAGGGAGTTCCCAGGGTTGGGGCATTCCCGGGAATTCTGGGATCCCGGAATTCTGGGAGTTCTGGGATCCTAAATTTCTGGGGGTTCAGGGATCCCCAAATTCCCAAATTCCGAGTTCCCAGGCTCGGGGCATTCCAAGGAATTCTGGGATCCCCAAATTCCAGAGGGAGTTCCCAGGGTCGGAGCATTCCCGGGAATTCTGGGATCCCGGAATTCTGGGAGCTCTGAGATCCCCAAATTCCCAAATTCCAGAGGGAGTTCCCAGGCTCGGGGCATTCCCGGGAATTTTGGGATCCCGGAATTCGGGCGATTCTGAGATCCCCAAATTCCCAAGAGGCTGTTCCCAGGTTCGGGAGTTTTTCGGGGATCCCAAATTTCTGGGGGTTCTGAGATTCCCAAATTCCAGAAGGTTCTGAGATTCCCAAAATTCCAGAGGGCTCGGGGCATTCCCAGGAGTTTGGAATCGGGGCGAAAAAAGTGGGAAAACGGCTGGAAAAACTGGGAAAAGCAGTGGGAAAATCCCAAATCCTTGGGTTGGGAGTAGGAAAAAGTGGGAAAAGAGCGGGAATTGGGGTGGAAAATTGGGAAAGGAGCGGGAAAATCCCAAATCTCTGGGTTGGGAACAGGAAAAACTGGGAAAGGAGCAGGAATTGGGGTGGAAAATTGGGAAAGGAGCGGGAAAATCCCAAATCTCTGGGTTGGGAACAGGAAAAACTGGGAAAGGAGCAGGAATTGGGGTGGAAAATTGGGAAAGGAGCGGGAAAATCCCAAATCTCTGGGTTGGGAACAGGAAAAACTGGGAAAGGAGCAGGAATTGGGGTGGAAAATTGGGAAAGGAGCGGGAAAATCCCAAATCTCTGGGTTGGGAACAGGAAAAACTGGGAAAGGAGCAGGAATTGGGGTGGAAAATTGGGAAAGGAGCGGGAAAATCCCAAATCTCTGGGTTGGGAACAGGAAAAACTGGGAAAGGAGCAGGAATTGGGGTGGAAAATTGGGAAAGGAGCGGGAAAATCCCAAATCTCTGGGTTGGGAACAGGAAAAACTGGGAAAGGAGCAGGAATTGGGGTGGAAAATTGGGAAAGGAGCGGGAAAATCCCAAATCTCTGGGTTGGGAACAGGAAAAACTGGGAAAGGAGCAGGAATTGGGGTGGAAAATTGGGAAAGGAGCGGGAAAATCCCAAATCTCTGGGTTGGGAACAGGAAAAACTGGGAAAGGAGCAGGAATTGGGGTGGAAAATTGGGAAAGGAGCGGGAAAATCCCAAATCTCTGGGTTGGGAACAGGAAAAACTGGGAAAGGAGCAGGAATTGGGGTGGAAAATTGGGAAAGGAGCGGGAAAATCCCAAATCTCTGGGTTGGGAACAGGAAAAACTGGGAAAGGAGCAGGAATTGGGGTGGAAAATTGGGAAAGGAGCGGGAAAATCCCAAATCTCTGGGTTGGGAACAGGAAAAACTGGGAAAGGAGCAGGAATTGGGGTGGAAAATTGGGAAAGGAGCGGGAAAATCCCAAATCTCTGGGTTGGGAACAGGAAAAACTGGGAAAGGAGCAGGAATTGGGGTGGAAAATTGGGAAAGGAGCGGGAAAATCCCAAATCTCTGGGTTGGGAACAGGAAAAACTGGGAAAGGAGCAGGAATTGGGGTAAATGAACAAGAAAGGAGCAGGGAAAGTGGAAATGCTTGGGTTGGGGGTAGGAAAAAGCGTGGAAGGAGCGGGAAAATGGGGAATTTGCGGGCGGGTTCCGGAACGTTCCGCGCTCGGTGCCCGCAGAGCTGAGCTGCTCCAGGAACGAGCAGGAGCTGCAGGAGCTGCTCCTCGAGGCCAGCCAGGACACGG
Source organism: Geospiza fortis (assembly GCF_000277835.1). NCBI lineage: Eukaryota > Metazoa > Chordata > Aves > Passeriformes > Thraupidae > Geospiza > Geospiza fortis. The sequence goes on from NW_005055237.1 coordinate 8,519, forward strand.
CTGCGGAGCCGCTGTGACCCCCGCAGGTACGAGAAACCCGGGAATAAAAAATTAAAAAAAATTTTAAAAAAAATTAAAAAAAAAAAAAATCCTGGAATTTCTGGGAACGTCCCGGAGTTTCCGGGAATTATTATTTCTGGGAATTTCTGGCATTTCCCCCCCGCTCTCCCC
>NW_005055237.1:9589-11521 GCF_000277835.1 Geospiza fortis
ACCCAGAACAGGTGGGAAATCCCAAAAAATCCCAAAATACAGAGCCGGGGGTGGAACTTGGTTTATTGGGGGGTGATCCCGCGGAATTTTCCCGGGAATCCTGGGTGGGGTGGGGTTTGGGCGTGGCCCAAATTTGGGGCTTTTTTTGGGGGGGATTTTCCCGTTTTTCCCTCCCCAGCAGGGCTCAGATTTTGGGAAGAGATCCCAAAAGTGTCTCAGGGTGGGGGATTCCCAGGAGGGATCGGAATTCCTTTGGGATACCCCTGGATCACCCCAAACCGCTCCAGCACCCCCAAAATCCGGGACCAAAACCCCGGAATTCCCAATCCCAGTCTCCTCCAGCATCTCCCAGTGACAAAAACTGGGAATAAAACCAAAGAATTCACTCCTGGATCGTCCCAAACCGCTCCAACATCTCCAAAAAACCAGGAATAAAACCCAGGAATTTCCTCTGGATCTTCCCAAACTCCTCCAGCGTCTCCAGGATCAGAATTCTGGGATAAAAACCCAGAATTCCCAATCCCTGTTCCCCTCAAAAGATCCCCAAATCCTCCAGGAGCTTTCCCTGCCCTTGGGCGTGTCCCGATCCCAAATCCAAAATCCTGATCCCGAATCCCCAAGCCCGATGCCGTTCCTGATCCTGAATCCTGATCCCGTTCCCAATCCCAAATCTCCAATCCCAAATCTCCAGTCCCAAATCTCCAATCCCAAATCTCCAATCCCAAATCTCCAATCCCAAATCTCTAATCCCAAATCTCCAATCCCAAATCTCCAATCCCAAATCTCCAATCCCAAATCCTGATCCCATTTCCCAAATCCCAATCTCAAATCCTGATCCCAAATCACAAATCCTGATGCCATTCCTGGTCCCAAATCCCAATCCCAAATCCTGATCCCATTTCCCGAATCCCAATCCCAAATCCTGATCCCAAATGCCGATGCCATTCCCGATCTCCAGTTCGGATGCCAATCCCAATCCCAAATCCCGATCCCAAATCCCAAATCCTGGTGTCATTGCCGAACCCAAATCACAGATTGTGATCCCAATCCCAAATCCCAAATCTTGATGCCATTCCTGATCCCAAATCCCCAATCCTGATCCCAAACCCCAAGTCCCTGATCCCAAATGCCCAAATCCCCGAATCTTGATGCCATCCCCGATCCCAAATCCCGATCCCCAATCACCGGGCACCGTGTGGGACACACTGCACCGCCCTGCACACCCGCAGCAGCCCCATCTGCTGCCCATGGAACCGCCCCAGTCCCCGATCCCAAATCTCAAATCCCAAATCCCTAATCCCAATCCCATATCCCAAATCCCGATCCCAAACCCCAAACCCCAGTCCCAGTCCCTAAATCCCCAAATCCCGTATCCCAAATCCTGATCCCAAATCCCAATCCTGTATCCCAAATCCCATATCCCTGATCCCAAATCCTGATCCCATATCCCATATCCCAAATCCCAGTCCCCAAATCCCAAATCCCAATCCCAAATCGTGATCCCAAATCCCAAACCCTGATCCCAGATCCCATATCCCAAATCCCAATCCCATATCCCAAATTCCCAAATCCCAAATCCCATACCCCACATCCTGATCCCAAATCCTGATCCCAAATCCCATATCCCAAATCCATATCCCATATCCCAAATCCCAAATCCCGATCCCAGTCCCCAAATCCCCAAATCCCGATCCCCAATCACGGGGCGCCGTGCGGGGCGCACTGCACTGCCCATGGAACCGCCCCAGTCCCTGATCCCAAATCCCAAATTCTGATCCCAAATCCCCAAATCCCAATCCCCAATCACCGGGCGCCGTGCGGGGCGCACTGCACTGCCCATGGAACCGCCCCAGTCCCTGATCCCAAATCCCAAATCCTGATCCCAAATCCCGATCCCAGTCCCCAAATCCCCAAATCCCGATCCCCAATCAC
>NW_005055237.1:12417-12807 GCF_000277835.1 Geospiza fortis
CGGCCAGCAGGAAGAGGAAGGGCGCGTTGGCGTCCGACAGCAGCGTGGCCATGGCGTTGAAGACCCCGGCCACTTTCTCCGGGTAGCAGAGGTCTAGGCTGGTGATCTCCATCACCACGCGCAGCCGGCGGCGCTCGAAGACTTCCATGAAAGCCAAATAATCCACCAGGACCTCCACCTCCTCGCGGATCTTGCTCATGAACCCCAGCTGCCCGGCGAACCTGTCGCTGTTGGTCAAGCGCTCGATCTTCTTCTTCTCGCTGACCAGGAAGTTCTTGAGGATGGACAAGGCTCCCAACACCAGCGAGGAGCCCGACAGCGACGCCACGGCGCTGCCCACCACCTGGAGAGCCCGGTGATCCTTGATGCCCGGCACCAGCAGCGCCACCA
>NW_005055237.1:15531-16238 GCF_000277835.1 Geospiza fortis
TTGGGGACATCACAGGGACACCTTGGGGACATCACAGGGACCCTGCGGGACAGGGACACATTGGGGACATCACAGGGACACCTTGGGGACATCTCCAGGGACAGCCCCGGCCCCGAGGAGCAGCAGGAACCCTGCGGGGACAGGGACACATTGGGGACACTGTGGGGACATCACAGGGACCCTGCGGGACAGGGACACATTGGGGACATCACAGGGACACCTTGGGGACACCAGAAACAACGGGAACCTTGCGGGGACAGGGACACCTTGGGGACGTTACAGGGACCCTGCAGGGACAGGGACACATTGGGGACACCCTGGGGACACCTTGGGGACATCACAGGGACAGCCCCGGCCCCGAGGAGCAGCAGGAACCCTGCGGGACAGGGACACCTTGGGGACATCACAGGGACACCTTGGGGACATCACAGGAACCCTGCGGGGACAGGGACACCTTGGGGACATCACAGGGACCCTGCGGGACAGGGACACAATGGGGACACATTGGGGACATCACAGGGACACATTGGGGACACATTGGGGACATCACAGGGACCCTGCGGGACAGGGACACATTGGGGACACCCTGGGGACATCACAAACAATGGGAACCCTGCGGGGACAGGGACACATTGGGGACACTGTGGAGATCTCAGTCCCAATCCCGGTCCTACCCGGGGCAGCTCCAGCGGCTCCGTCCCTGTCCC
>NW_005055238.1:0-2307 GCF_000277835.1 Geospiza fortis
TCATTGGTTAAATGCGCTGTCAATCAAAGGCGGTAACATCCCGCCTTTACCGAGGTGCTCCATTTTACGGCGGAGAAGGGAAACCCCAAAAATGCCTTTTTTAACCCCAAATTTAACTGTTGAAACGCCCGATGACGTCACGCCAGGCGTCTTAACCCTCCCCAGTCGCGCCTCGCTGTGATTGGCTGCCAAAATCCACGCAAAATCCTCCCAAAAACCTCATTGGCTGCTCCAGCCCCCCCTCCCCCCATTAGAATGGTTTGCCCCACTCACGGTAGGGGGAGAAGCGGAGGGGGCGGAGCCTGCGGCGACGTGGGCGGGACTTTGTCCTGAATTAATGAGTTTATACACATTAATTAGCAACTTAATTAGCAAATAATTAAGAGGCATGACTCTTGGGCGTGGCTACTTACATGGGCGTGGCTTTCTTAGGCGGAGGTGGGCGCGGCAAAGGCGCTGTGGGCGGAGTTCATGTCAAGTTAACCACCTAATTTGCATATCGCTTACCCCACCCCACTCAAGCCCCGCCTACCTGGGTGGGCGTGGCGAACCTCGGCGAAATAACGCTGCAGGCGAGGAAGGGGGCGTGGCTTAGAGCCCGGAGGGGCGTGGCTTTGACAGAGCTGGTCCAGCTGCACCATATAAGGGAAAAGAGGCGGGGCTTACATGAAGAGGGCGGGGTTTCTAAAAGGGGCGGAGTTAGGGGGGATGGGAGGATTTGGTTCAATTTTGGAGGGAAAATTTGAGGAATTTTGGGGGAATTTGAGCAAAATTTTTGAGATTTTGGGAAAATTTGGCGGAAATTTACAGGATTTTGAGGGATTTGGGGTTAATTTGGGGCAATTCTGGGGGATTTTGGGGCATTTTTGTTAAATTTGGGTCAACTTTGTTGCTTTGAGCGAATTTTTGGTGATTTCTGTTAATTTACGGTTAAATTTTGTGTCATTTTTGTAATTTTGGGTGATTGCTGTTAATTTTGGATGAGTTCCACTAATTTTGGGTGAATTTTGTGTCATTCTTGATAATTTTCAATTGATTTTGTGTGATTTTGATATTTTTGGAAGAACTCTGGATAATTTTAATTAAGTTTATGCCAAGTTTTGAGTGATTTTCATTAAATTTAAATTAATTGTTATAATTTTGGTGTATTTTGCTGATTTTGGTTGAATTTTCTCTCATTTTTTAAAAATTTTGGATAAATTTTGGTGAATTTCCGATAATTTTTATCAATTTTGGGGTGAATTTTCTGTCATTTTGGACAATTTTCAATATTTTTGGGGTGAATTTTGGGCGATTTTCATCACTTTCGATTGATTGATTTTGGTTAATTTATGAATAAATTTTGGGTAAATTTTGGTTGATTTTCTTAATTCTGGGTGAATTATTGCTAAATTTCTCTAATTTTTCCTCAATTTTCCGCCATTTTTTCCAATTTTGGTTCATTTTTCTTATTCACGGCCGAACTTTCCGTCATTTCTATAAGATTCGGGTGATTCTTCCTAATTTTGGGTGAATTTTGGGCGATTTTTTTTAATTTTTTCCTAAATCCTTTTTATTTTTTTCCTAATTTCTGCAGGATTTTTTCTTAACTTTGGCTGAATTTTTTGCCATTTTCGTTAATTTGGGGGTCATTCCCATCAATTTCGGGTGATTCCCATCAATTTTGGGGTCATTCCCATCAATTTTGGGTCATTCCCATCAATTTTGGGTCATTCCCATTCATTTTCCCCATCCCCATTCATTCCCCGCACCCACTCCCATATAAGGCAAAAGAGGGCGTGGCCAACCACTAAGGGGCGTGGTTTAAGGCCCGTTTAAGCCCCGCCCCCCTTTTTGTCCTCACCTGAGGCAGGTCGGGGGGGGGCAGGGGGCTCTCCAGGAGGAACAAAAAATCCAGGAAAAGGTTCCGGAGGGAACGGCGGAACCGCGCGCCGTACTCCTGGTGGGGATACTGGGATGAACTGGGATGTAAGGCCCGTTTAAGCCCCGCCCCCCTTTTTGTCCTCACCTGAGGCAGGTCGGGGGGGGGCAGGGCGCTCTCCAGGCGGAACAAAAAATCCAGGAAAAGGTTCCGGAGGGAACGGCGGAACCGCGCGCCGTACTCCTGGTGGGGATACTGGGATGAACTGGGATGAACTGGGATCAAACTGGGATAAACTGGGATGGACTGGGAGGGACTGGGATGGACTGGGAGAGACTGGGATCAAACTGGGATAAACTGGGATCAAACTGGGATAAACTGGGATGACTGGGATGAACTGGGATCAAACTGGGATAAACTGGGATGGACTGGGAGGGACTGGGATG
>NW_005055238.1:3253-3388 GCF_000277835.1 Geospiza fortis
CCCTCCCAGTACAAACCAGTAACCCCAAATCCCCTCCCAGTCCCCTCCCAGTCTCACCCCGAGGGCCTGGCCGTTGTCTGGCCCCGCCCCCTCCGGGAAGAGCCAATCCAGCGCGTCCAGCACGGCGGGGGGGGG
>NW_005055238.1:3524-4605 GCF_000277835.1 Geospiza fortis
GGGTAGGGGGAGGGACCTGGGGGCGTGGCCTGGAGGGTTCAGTGCCCATAAAAGGACTGGGGGTGGGGTTTAAAGGGGTGGGCGTGGCCTAGAGAGAGGAGGTGTCCATAAAAGGAGAGTGGGCGGGGTTTAGATGCATGGGCGTGGTCTGGACATCAATAGGCGTGGCTTAGACAAAAGGGGCGTGGCCTGAGAACATAATAGGCTACAATGGGAAGGGTTTGGACAGATGGGCGTGGTCTATGGTGCGGGGGCGTGGCCTCGCGTGAGGTGGGCGTGGTGTAACCGTGCTAATTGCTAGAATGGGCGTGGTTTAGAGGGGTGGGCGTGGCTTTTCAAGTGGGTGTGGCCTAAAGCCATGAATACGCACAATGGGCAGGGTTTGGTTGGGTGGGCGTGGCCTAGGAATGAGTGGGCGTGGTCTGCAATAGGTGGGGGTGGCCTAGCAAGAGGTGGGCGTGGCCTACATGAGCCCAGAGCCCCACCTCTGTCAGAGGGTGGGCATGGCCCGTGTAAAATGGGCGTGGCCTAAATCCACTAAGATCCATGGTGGGCGTGGCTTAGATGTGTGGATGTGGCCTATAACAGAATGGGCGTGGCCTGTTGGTGAGTGGGCATGGCCTACATCAAAGCAGGCGTGGCCTAAAGCCATTTAGAGCCGCAATGGAGGTTTAGTGAGGTGGGCGTGGCCTAAATTTATTAATTAAAGCAGTGGGCGTGGTCTGCCGTGTTGTGGGCGTGGTCTACGATGAAGTGGGCGTGGCCTAATTTTTGTAATTGCATGGTTACAGGTGGCTTAGACTGGGTGGGTGTGGACTAAACTCATTAACATCTCCAAGTGGGCGTGGTTTAGAGAAGTGGGAGTGGCATGATAGTGAGTGGGCGTGGTCTTATATGAGTGGGCGTGGCCTGGGACACAGTGGGTGTGGCCTAAAATGATTAATCATTACAATAAATGGGGGTTTGGTGGGGTGGGTGTGGCCTGGTAGTGGGTGGGCGTGGCTTATGGATGAGTGGGCGTGGCTTAGTGCGAAGTGGGCGTGGCCTACCTGCGCCTTCAGCCCCAGGGCCAGCCCCGCCC
>NW_005055238.1:5990-8768 GCF_000277835.1 Geospiza fortis
TTACCCATTTTTTGTCTTTTTCCCCCATATTTTCCCATTTCCCCCCTCCCAATCCCTCCCAGTATAAACCAGTACAAACCAGTAACCTCAAATCCCCATTTAACCCTTTTTAACCCCTCTTAACCCATTTTTACTCGTTTTTTACCCATTTTTTACCCATTTTTGTCCTTTTCCCCCATATTTTCCCATTTCCTCCCTCCCAATCCCTCCCCAGTATAAACCAGTACAAACCAGTATGAACCAGTACAAACCAGTAACCCTAATTCCAAATTTAACCCCTTCTTAACCCCCCTTTTAACCCATTTTTACTCAATTTTTACTCATTTTTTACCCATTTTTTACCCATTTTTGGTCCTTTTCCCCCATATTTTCCCATTTCCTCCCTCCCAATCCCTCCCCAGTATAAACCAGTACAAACCAGTATGAACCAGTACAAACCAGTAACCCCAAATCCCTTTCTAACCCTTTCTTCACCCCTTTTTAAACAATTTTTACCCATTTTTACTAATTTTTACCCATTTTTGGTCATTTTCCCACCATATCTCCCCATATTCCCCCTCCCAGTCCCTCCCAGTATAAACCAGTCCCTCCCAGTACAAACCAGTAACCTTAATTCCCAATGTAACCCTTTTTAAACCCTATTTTAACCCATTTTTGTCCTTTTTTTTTTTGTCCTTTTTTTTACCCCATTTTCATCCTTTTTTCACCCGTTTTTCACCATTTTTCACCGTTTCTCCCCCATCCCAGTCCCTCCCAGTATAAACCAGTCCATCCCAGTCTTACCCCAGCGACACCGGTTTGGGGCAGGAGATCCCGGCGCCCTCCATCCTCAGCGAGGCTCCGGTCAGCGGCTCCGGTAGAGGGTTCTGGAAAACCACCTGCACCGGCACCTCCTGGCCCACCACGGCCGGGCCCAGCAGCTGCAGGACACCCAAAATCCCCATTTTTTTCACCCCAAAAAAATCCCGGTTTTTTTAACTGAAAAATCCCCATTTTTCATCGCTTTTTTTTCCCCATTAAAGTCAATGGGGAATTTTGGACACCGGGTCTACCCCATTAAAGTCAATGGGGAATTTGGGACACCAGGTCTACCCCATTAAAGTCAATGGCGATTTTTGGACACCAGGTCTACCCCACTGGAGTCAATGGGGAATTTGGGACACAAAGTCTAACCCATTAAAGTAAAGTCAATGGCGATTTTTGGACACCAGGTCTACCCCACTGGAGTCAATGGGGAATTTGGGACACAAGGTCTACCCCATTAAAGTCAATGGAGAATTTGGGACACCAGGTCTACCCCATTAAAGTCAATGGGAAAATTTGGACACCAGGTCTACCCTCATTAAAGTCAATGGGGAATTTGGGACATCAGGTCTACCCCATTGAAGGCAATGAGGATTTATGGACACCAGGTCTACCCCGTTAAAATGAATGGGAAAATTTGGACACCAGGTCTACCCTCATTAAAGTCAATGGGGAATTTGGGACATCAGGTCTACCCCATTGAAGGCAATGAGGATTTATGGACACCAGGTCTACCCCGTTAAAATGAATGGGAAAATTTGGACACCAGGTCTACCCTCATTAAAGTCAATGGGGAATTTGGGACATCAGGTCTACCCCATTGAAGGCAATGAGGATTTATGGACACCAGGTCTACCCCGTTAAAATGAATGGGAAAATTTGGACACCAGGTCTACCCCATTAAAGTCAATGGAGAGTGACGGACACCAGGTCTACCCCATTGAAGTCAATGGGGATTTATGGACACCAGGTCTACCCCATCAACACCAATGGAGATTCCATCCTCTCCCCATCTCCTGAACAAAAACCCCAAACCCCAAATTTTTTGGGGTCACCCCAAATTATTTTTTCTTTGTGATTCCGTTACCGTCAGGGTGAGCTCGGGCGTGTGCAGCCGCACCAGCAGCTCCTTGGCCAGCACCTGCCCCGTCTCCTGCACGGCCGCCGCCACCGTCAGCTTCAGCGCGTCCTGGTCGCCCACGTGGGGCTGGTACTCGGCGTAGCTCACCGTCATCGTCACCGTGTCCTCTGCTTGGGGACATTGGGGACAATGGGGACACTCCAGAACAAACCAGTATCGAACCAGTACCAAACCAGTACCAACCAGTATAAACCAGTATGAAACCAGTACCAAACCAGTATAAACCAGTACAAACCAGTACAAACCAGTATGAAACCAGTACCAAACCAGTACCAAACCAGTACAAACCAGTACAAACCAGTATAAACCAGTACCAAACCAGTACAAACCAGTATCAAATACTGAATTTAACACTGATTTTTCCCCATTTTTCACCCTTTGCTGACCCAAAACCCCCCAAAACGGCCCCAAAACCCCCTCCCAGTCCCTCCAAATCCCTCCTAGTATAAACCAGTATGACACCAGTACAAACCAGTACAAACCAGTAACCCCAAATCCCCTCTCCCCCATCTTTAACCCTTCCTTCCCCATTTTTTGTCAGTTTTTTGTCATTTTTTCCCCGTTTTTGGTCAGTTTTTCACTGTTTTTTCACCATTTCTTCACTCCCAGTCCCTCCCAGTACAAACCAGTAAAAACCAGTACAAACCAGTAACCCTAAATCCCCTCTCCCTCATTTTAACCCTTCCTTCCCCATTTTTTTCCCGCTTTTGATAATTTTTTTCCCGTTTTTTGTCATTTCTTCACCGTTTTTCCCATTTTTTCACCGTTTTTTCCCGTTTTTTCACCATTTCTCCCCTCCCAGTACAACCCAGTACAAGCCAGCGGCTCACCCT
>NW_005055238.1:12052-14608 GCF_000277835.1 Geospiza fortis
TTTGGGTCAGTGGTCAGTGGTCACTCAGGGCCATTTTTTGGTCATTTTTTGTCCTTTTTGCGTCGTTCTTTCGCCATTTTTGGGTCAGTGGTCACTCAGTGGTCACTCAGTGGTCACTCGGGGGTCACTCACTGACCCTCGGGGTGCTTGTACTGGTCAGTGATGTCCACTCTGGCCGCAGAGCCGGCGCCCAGCGTGCTGATCCTGCGGCCGATCGCGCCCTGCTCCACGTGCACCACGGCGAAGCCGCCGTGCGCCTGACGCTGCCAGTACACCTTGTCGCTGTTCACCTGAAATTTGCATAATTAATTAGCTCATTTGCATGCCTAACCCATGCCTGTATGGACAAGATTAATCTGCCCCCTAATTAGAATAATTAACAGTCAGGTTGTGTAATTAAGGTGTTGACAAAATCCCCTCGTGCGCCTGACGCGGCCAGTAGATTTTATCGCTATTCACCTGAAATTTGCATAATTAATTAGCTCATTTGCATGCCTAACCCATGCCCTTATCGGCGGCATTAATCTGCCCCCTAATTAGAATAATTAACACTCGGTTTGTGTAATTAAGGTGTTGTCAAAATCCCCTCGTGCGCCTGACGCTGCCAGTAGATTTTATCGCTATTCACCTGCAATTTGCATAATTAATTAGCTCATTTGCATGCCCAACCAATTCCCATATCAGCAGAATTAATCTGCCCCCTAATTAGAATAATTAACCATCAGTTTGTACAATTAACATGTTGTCGAAATCCCCTCCTGCGCCTGCTATTAACTTGCTATTTGCATAATTAATTACCTCATTTGCATAGGTAATTATGTTGTTAGGACTCTTAATAATCTCCCCCTGGCAGCGCCGTTAATTAGAGGTGGTTATTAGGCTAATTAGGGGCTACTTTGCATAATTAGGACTCGCCTGCTACTGCTGCCGGTGCGGCTGGTCACTGTTCACTTGCATAGCTAATGAGCTCATTTGCATAATTAATGATGCACCAATGAGGGGAATTAGTTGTGGCTCCTAATTAGGGTAATTAGCCCCAGGTTTTGTTTAATTAGGTTTATGTATGCCAGTGCACCTCGTTGGTGTTCACCAGCCTCATTTGCATAGCAATGAGCTCATTTGCATACCGTATCACCCACTGAGCAATGGCATTAAATATGGCTCCTAATTAGGGTAATTAGCACCAGGTTTTGTTTAATTAGGTTTATGTATGCCAGTGCATCTTGTCACTGTCCACCAGCCTCATTTGCATAATCAATGGGCTCATTTGCATAAATAATTAGCTCATCAGTGCCACAAATGACCCCCCTGATCAGTGGAATTAATGATGCCTCCTAATTAGTGTAATTAAACCATGATTGGTGTAATTAGGACACGCCCCTGTAGCTGCCAGCACACCTCATTTGCATGATTAATCGCCTCATTAGCATAATTAATTCCCTCATTACTAGCACTAATCCCCCTTTCACCAGCAGGATTAATTACTCCTCTAATTAGTGTCATTAAACCCTGATTTGCATATTCAGGCAGCTATTCTTGCCAGCATAACATGTCGCTATTAACCTGCTCATTTGCATAATTAATTACCTCATTAATACGCCCATCATTAGCACCATTACACCCACACCTCATTAGCATAACAAACCTGTGCCGGTCTCATTTGCATACAGAGGCCACACCCACCACCAGAAGCCACTGCTGACCGCGCCGTCGTTCACCTGCTCATTTGCATAATTAATCACCTCATTAGCATTAGTTAGGCACGCCGCTCATTAGTGCAAGTAGCCCACACCCGCCCTCATTTGCATATTTAGGCCACGCCCACCACAACCCACCACACGTTGTTACTTTCCACTGGCTATTTTTTGCATAATTAGCCATCTAATTTGCATATTTAGGCCACGCCCACCACCACAAGCCGCCAGCGCACCGTCATTCTTCACCCGCTCATTTCCATAATTACCCATCTCATTTGCATAATCAATGATCACCCCCTTAGCACCATTAATTGCATCTGCAGATTGGCATAATCAAGCCCTCATTTGCATATTTAGGACACACCCACCACCTTAATTCACCCTTGCGCTGCCATTGTTCACCTGCTCATTTCCATAATCAACTATCTCATTTGCATAATTCAGTATCACCCCATTAGCACCATTATACATGTCAATTTGCCTAATTAAAGCCTCATTTGCATATTTAGGCCACACCCCACCAGTGCAATATACCAGTGCAGTAATTTTTCACTGGCTCATTTGCATAATTAAACAAATCATTTGCATAGCCATAATCCCATTACAACAATAAGTATACTTCCTAATTAGCATAATCATCCCCTAATTTGCATAATTAGGCCACGCCCAGCACCGCAAACCGCCAACACCCCTTGTTGCTCACCTGCTCATTCCCTTAATTGATGACATCATTTGCATAATTAACGGCATCATTTGCATGAACAATGACGTCGTTTGCATGATTAACAAGTTCCCATTGATTACCACCATTATTACACCTCCCAACCCCCCCTCATTAACCCCTCATTTGCATATTCCG
>NW_005055238.1:15453-16223 GCF_000277835.1 Geospiza fortis
CCAGTATAACCAGTATAAACCAGTATAACCAGTATAACCGAGCATATCCCAGTATATCCCAGTATAAACCAGTATAACCCAGTATAACCCAGTATAACCAGTATAAACCAGTATAACCAGTATAAACCAGTATAACCAGTATAAACCAGTATAACCAGTATAAACCAGTATAACCAGTATAAACCAGTATAACCAGTATAAACCAGTATATCCCAGTATAAACCAGTATAAACCAGTATAAACCAGTATATCCCAGTATAAACCAGTATAAACCAGTATAAACCAGTATATCCCAGTATAAACCAGTATAAACCAGTATAACCAGTACCGCTGCTGGTCTCCTGGGGCGTGGCATCCACCACCTGCCAGCCGTCGTAGCCCTGGGGCAGGTCCGGCCTCTTCATCCAGCAGTCGTTCCACACGTGGAAGTTCCTGAAACCAGTACGGACCAGTATGGACCAGTATAAACCAGTATGAACCAGTATGGACCAGTATGGACCAGTATAAACCAGTATGGACCAGTAAAAGCAGAAAAAACCAGTAAAAAATCCCATTTTTCGCCCATTTTAGAAACCCAAATCCCCTCTCAGTTCATGGCAATCCCAGTATAAACCAGTATAAACCAGTATAAACCAGTATATCCCAGTATATCCCAGTATATCCCAGTATAACCCAGTATATCGCAGTATAACCAGTATAACCAGTATAAACCAGTATATCCCCAATTTTTAACCCTTTTAGGGCCCCAAAATCCCCCCAAATTCCCCCAA
>NW_005055239.1:0-5660 GCF_000277835.1 Geospiza fortis
GACCTAGACTGGTTTCCCATAGAAACCGGTCCTGAAACAATGGGTCCTCTGCTGATATTGACTTATCCTGCTTCAGTACATGGACTGTCTGTAGCCGTTTCCAATGTACTTATTCTTCATTGTCTTTTACCTGCTTCCCCCTCAACAAAGGACTATAACAGACCTCTGAGTTAATCAAGACTTTGAGATTCTCCCCAACGTGACAAGACTAATCTATTGGCTGGACCACATGAGGATTTCGTCTCTCTGCTTGGTAGCTATACCCATCCTCTCTCTCTCTCTCTCTCACTATCCTTTATTCTCCTTTCAAATCCTTCTATTGCATTTGCTGTGGGCACTCAATAAAGGTGCATTTGTTTTGATTAATACTGAAAATCCTCTCCGTGTTGTTTTTGTACTCTGAGATCCGTTTACAAACCATCACGACCCCCCACTTGTACTAGCGGATCGTGACAGCCACTTCTCATTCCACCACCCGTGCCCACCCCCTATATTCTGAGGGATAGACTACCGTTTTCCTGTGGTTTAGTCCTAATGCAATGATGGGGTGGATAACAAAAACAATGGCATTACGTATAGTAAGCACAAAGGCAGTGGCCACATTAGAAACAGGATCATAGGTAAAATTTAGCATAGTCCACCAGGATTGAAACTTTCAAAGTCAATCGCACTGTCCCAAACAGCCTTTCAAATCTTAGCCAGAAAATCGCCTACCTCCCCTTCTTGTATGATCAAAGCTACTGTTGCCTGCATCTATAACTGTGCTTGTATACAGCTAAAAGCTAAAGACACATTATCTTGAACCATACTAAGTACATCTATTATTAATTTGTGGTCTTGGTCTCTGGCCTTTTCCCATTTTGGTAACACTTTTGAAACTTGCCACTGGCTAGTTCCTAATGCCAATAGAGATGACTGTAAGGGCTGTTTTAGTTTTTTTAAATCACTTGTTGCAGCGGCCAGCTTGTTCATTAATACTTCTGAATCAATGCCATTTAAAACTCCCAATCCCGTCCCTAAAATTCCAGTTAAATCTCTTCTCCTGCCCCTAAGGTGGGCTTGTCTTTGTAACCATGTTGTCCAGCCCTTGGAGGATGTTGTCCTAGGTTAAAATATTAAGATATATTCTATTCCCATCCTCAAGAGCTGCTGAAACCAGGAGGGTCATTGTTTTTTCCTTATCTCCTGTTAATGGGCCCATCAATGCCTTTCTACATGACTCAGAGATAACTCTCTCCAGGAGCCATTTCTGTTTAATGGACCTACCACGACTCACAGACTGATAACAGCCCATTGTGTGATGCTCCACCCAGAGGGGAGGAGCTAAGCATCCCCCACCTGGATATAATCTGGGATTTGGGACAGAACAGTCAGTCAGTCTTTCTGCTGGATTTCCAGAGGAACAGCCATCTTTTCCACTGGATCTTCAGAGGAAGACTACACCCTTCTACAGGATCACTGCTCCAACAGAACCACATCTGCCTCTCCAGGGGGACTGCAGCCACCAATCCAACTGGACTGCTACCAACACCCTGACCAACAGGGTGTCAAGTTGTATTCTGACTTTGTCAGTGGTTTTTCTTTTGTGTTATTGCATGTATTTTGGTTTTCTTTTCCCTTTTCCTAATAAATTGTATTTCTGACTTGAAGTGTCTCACTGGTTTTGCTTTCAAACCAGAACAGATGTCCTCAAGAAAGAGGAGCAAGCTGGTTGAATTTCTGAAATGTTGATCTGCATTAGCCATTCAACACATTTGAGAGACCACTCTGGATTAAACAAGTTGTTGTTGGCCTGTATTTCTTACTACATATGGGCCTATTTCATAAATTTTTGTTTCAAGTTTAGGTGACATGGTTGGGGCTCGGGTGCTTGTGGCCAACTTGGTTGTGGTTGTTGTTGTTGTGGTAGGTATGGCATCTATTCTAAATGGGAATAAGAGTCCCATAGTGCTCTGGTCCCAAATGCACACTACTCTAACATTTTGCGTTAGTGTAAAATTAATTCAACACTCCAATTTGTTTGGATAATTACATATTCCGTCTGCCATAGTAGGTGAAACATAAATTTCCCTTACTTTCTCATGGGTAGTCCCATTGATCATATGGTATCCTATTTTGATGACTTCTCCCATAACTTCCTGAAGCGTCCATCCTACTCACCACCTTGACCTTTCATGTTGCCATTCATGCTTTTCATACACCTGGTCCCCATGCATGACTACAGTTGATAGGTTCAGATTTTTTAATAACAGAATAGTCTCCCATATAGCCAGTGACCTGATTAAAAGCTTTGGACAAGGCCATTCATCATTCTCTGCTCTCTTAGAGGCACTTTCTTGGATTATGTTTGCAACTGTAAACAAAATTATTGTCTTGGCTAAACCACTCAAAATTCCCAACAGCAATAGACTCATTTTGCTCGAGTAAGTTTAAGTTTCAGTTCATTGTCACTCAGGGTCACTTTGAAGCACAGACAGAATGACTCTCCAACTAGTTAAAGCTGAAAAGTATTTATTACAGCGCCGGATGCATGTGGAATCTTTTTCAAACACACGTGTAAGGAGTTGCAGACTCCTGCTCTCTATTTATACAGAAAAGGCTTTACATATTCACGTGGTTTCTAAGGACGCATAATACATAGTCATTACCTGCCTGCTTTGTATCATAATCAGCTGAATATCCCTTACAGCTGCACAATTGTGTTCTCTTAATTGGGTCAGTGGGATTTTGAAATAAGGGAGTGGGCGTATGGGAGGAAGAAAGCCATCTTCCTCATGGTGAACTCTTCACCCATGGCCATTTGGCAGGAACTTTTGACCTGCTGGTCACGGTTCAAGCCTCTCCTAACTGTTCTATTATTCTTAAGGTCAGGTATTTCTACGGTCCTTTGCTTCTTCACAATTGCTCCATCTATCCCGTCACTCCTAGCTTTACTTTCCTGATATCTTTGTGACTCTTTAACCAAGGTACGTCATTCCTTCTAGCTATATTACTAACTTAGTTTCTTAGTTTTAAAATCTTAACTAAAATATTCAATCTTCTACTATCCTAATTATGTTCCCAGCTGGCACCTTGACTCATCTGCAGTTTTCAATTATCCTAATTACATTTCCAGCTGACTCCTTGACTCAACTTTCCAGGAAGCTTCTGCTTCTGGGGCTTTCTTCACTAGAGAGTGTTGGATCCAAGCACTCTGCTCCTTGATCTTAATTGCAGTGGAAGTAGTGAGAAATACCTGGAATGGTCCTTCCCACTGTGGCTCCAAAGTTTTCTGTAAGAGACAACATATACACAATCTCTAGGCTGAATGTTATATACTGGCCCATCCTGCTCCCTGCTTCGAGTTCCAGCCACGTGTTTTTCAATTTCCCTGAGCTGTTTACTTAAAGCCACCATGTATGTAGCCAATGTCACCTCTCCAATGTGGGTGGACATCCCCTTTTGTATTCCATATGGTCTTCCATAAAGCATTTCAAAGGGACTCAAGCTTTCTTTGGCTCTAGGTTTAGTCTGAATCCACAGCAATGCCAGTGGAAGAGCTTGGGGCCAGGGTAAATTTGCTTCCTGTCCCAGCCTTACAATTTGCTGCCTAATCAAATGGTTCATTTTCTCCACCTGGCCACTCGATTGGGGGTGGTATGGGGTATGAAGTTCCCAATCTATGCCTAGGTGGCTGCTAATCTGCTGCACTATTTTAGAAATAAAATGTGATCCTCTGTCTGAAGATATTGCGGCTGGAACTCCGAAGTGTGGTATTATTTCTTGTAATAGCACTTTGGTTACCTCCCGAGCTTTGGCAGTCCTGGTGGGAAAGGGTTCTGGCCACCCTGAAAATGTATCTGTCAATACCAATAAATAGCGATACCCTCCTTTTCTTGGGAGTTCTGTAAAGTCGATTTGCCACTTTTGCCAGGGTCCATGGCCCCTCCCAATTTGGCCAAGTTTTGGTTTGGGGATAGTCTTAGGGCATCAATTCCCCAGTGGGTTTTCTGGTGCTCCTCCCTCATCAATGACCACAACAAATGAGAAGGAATAACTAGCTTCTTGCTAATAGTAGTCCACCCCTCTTTGTCATATATCCCTTCCCGATCTTGGATTAACTTTCTGTCTTTATTATGGCTTAACTTCAAGGGTCATCTGGAATTTGGGCTCCCTCAGTGGGAATCTCACCTTTTGCTGCTTCTTTTGCCTCTTTGTCTGCTAGATTATTTCCTTCCTCCAACTCTGAGCTCACTTTCTGGTATGCCTTGATATGCATTCTCAGGTAGCTAGATTGCTTCTAACAGTTTCATCCTTTATTTTGCATCCTTGAGTTTGGAAATTCTCAGTCTTTTGTGCAGAGGGGTTTGTTGGTAGCCATCCAGACTCTATTACCTCTCTTGCAAATGGTGACAGCACACCCAGCATGTCTCTTTCCGCTGATGACATAACTGCTCCCATTGGTGAACCAGGTCTCCACATTATTGAGGGGGGATATCCTTCAAATCCGGACGACTGGAGTAGGTGGCCTTGATAGCTTTAAGGCAATCATGGATCACTGGTTCTCCTGTATCTCACTTAGACAAGAAGCTGGGTTCACAGAGTTAGTGACTACAATCTCTACATCATCTTGTCCTACCATTATGGCTTGGTACTTCAGGAATAATCATGGGGAAGCCAGTGTCCACCTTTTACTTCCAGCACTGCAATGGCAGCCTAGCAGAGTCATCTTCTGGCCCAGGGTGAACTTGCATGCTTCTTTTCGGTCTTGCCTTAGAGTCCTTTGCCCAGCACTGATCTCATAACCCAGGTAGGTGACTGTTTGCTTCACTATCGGAGCCTCTTTCTGAGGTACTCTATACCCTTGTAAACCCAGAAAGTTCAGGAGGCTTACCGTCTAATCCACACATGCCTCTTGGGTTTGGGTACCTATCAGGAAGTTGTCTACATACTGCAGCAGCAGTCCTTCCTCTGATGGAGTTTCCCAGGACTCTAGATCTCTTGCAAGTTGTTCTCTGAATATCCTGGGGCTGTTGTTAAACCTTGGGGCAATACCATCTATGTGAGCTGAGTCTTACACCACTCTTGGGATTCTCCCATTCGAAGGCAAAAATTTTCTGTCCGGCTTCATGGAAAGGGAGGCAAAAGAAGGCATCCTTCAAGTCTAAAATGGTAAACTAGGTTAGTTCAGGTCTCAAACATGTTAGCAAGGTGTATGAGTTTGCCACCACCAGGTGCAGATCAGGCTTTTTACTGCCTGACCCTAACTGGTTGTTTTCCTTGCCTTGCACAGGAGCTGCATTCTTTGCCCTCCCTGGTATGTTAGAGGCCCATACCCCAGGAAACACCTGATCCATTATTTTCTTGTTAATTTCAACCTAATTTTCAGTTTTGGTCTCACTAATTGTTAACATTAAGCTTAGTATGTCGACATATTGTTGATCTTTTACCTCCAAAATAATCTCTCCATCTTTAAATGTGATCTTTGCTTCCAGCTGCTCCAACAAATCCCTGTCTAACAGTGCCTTTGGAGAGTTGGGCATATACAAAAACCTATGAATCCTCACTTGTTTTCCAAGTTTATATTTGATGGTTTGCAAAATAGGCTTTTTCAGATTGTCCAGTTGCCCCTTTACAAAAACATAATCATCTGTTATAGGCATCAAGGCTTCATTTAACAC
>NW_005055239.1:6594-8272 GCF_000277835.1 Geospiza fortis
GGTACAAACAGCCAATCAATGGGATAACCTTAGGGGAGGAGTAAGTGGAGTGGTTTACAGAGCCAGTTCCAATGAGAGTAAAGGGGAGGAGAAAGGGGAGTGGTTTACATCAGGGGTGGATAGAACTTAGGGAGAAACCAACTTGGAACATAGGAAGGAATTTGGAAGCAACCATTATCAGAGAACCTGGATTACGAAACTGAAAGCTGGGGTAGCACAGACACTAACTGCAACATCTCCCCCTATCTTTTTCAAAAAGAGGAAGGTCTGGGGTTACACTCTGACTTTGGGCATAACTCGTACCACCATTGAGGTGGGAGGCTGTCATCAGGAGAATCCTTAGTGTAGAGGTTATTGGTATCGGGGTTTTCAGAGTCAGGAACATCAGGGGTCTCGGTAACATTAATTTCAGGAGGGGAAAAGGTGAGGTGTGCGGCAGTGGAAAGGCAACATCTTCTTAAAATAGCAAAGGATATTGCAATAAGGAAAACAATTACAATAAACCAAACAATCGATTTAACAATGGAAGACAGCCACCCAGTCAACCTCCATCCTGAGAAGATGTTCCCCAGCCAATCCTCTGATTCTTTTTTGATGTCAGTTATCTGTTCTTGCATTTTTTGCAGGGATGTGCAGACATCCGGTGCCTTTGATGTTAGATTGAGGCAGCAGTGACCTTCGAACTCTTGACATTAATTTCTGGGCGGCAGCAGTAAGTCAATAGCTGCCTGATTTTGTAGGGTAGCTTTCCTAGTGATTTGTTCGTCTGCTAGGAGGTCACTGATTGCGGTTGTTTTAAATTGATTTGTTTCACTACCCAACACTCAAGGTGGCCAAATTCACCTAGTGCTTTAGCAGCTGCAACCCATGGTAAAAATAGAGAGACTGCAGCTCTTTTTAGCTTAGACCAATAAATAATTTCCGATTCACAGTGTTCGTTTAAATTATCAATGCTTCTCTTTTGGATTCTCAAATGGTTTTTCTGTTGCCAATCTATAATTTGGGTTTGGTTGGCTGTGAACAGTGACAACCGTGATAATGTGCACAGACTTCCGAGCAGACGAGAGGGGATACCTGCCCCAGTTCTATCCCCACAAATAAGAAAAGTACCTTTTTCTGGTCTCTTTGGTCGATGGTCCTCTGTGGATGCCATCTTAACATGCTCAACCTTATCACACCACCTGTTAGCCTGGTAATCTTTTTTATACTGGAGGACACTGGTGTACTGTTCTATGTGGTGCCTTGGTTCGTAGACAAACTGAATGCAATAGGCTGCCCTCAAAGACCCTAAAATTTAAAGTTCTTGTGGTTCACTGTTCATGTTGAGCAGCTTGCCTATCCACTCTCGCCACAGCATGAGGGGGTTGTAAACAGGAAATGTGTGTTCATAGGTCACGCTTGGTGTTTGGTAAACTATGTGAGTGCTTTGTCTGCTAGCTATGTTTTTTTTATGTTCTTTCAGACTTTCAGGGTACTCCTCGGGTTTAAACGAGACCCTCACTAGGCAGTTTGACATAGGATTTTCTGCTGTTGCTGTAGACAAGCAGATATGGTCTTGCTTAAAGGCTTCTGCCAACGTAACTGTCCTGGTTTGAAAAGGAAGTGAGTTTTTGGGAGTCTGGCGGTGAAACCAATAGGTGCTCAGATTTGAATATTGGCACCTGGTGTGGCCACTGAG
>NW_005055239.1:8556-12578 GCF_000277835.1 Geospiza fortis
CCTTTTCTTGGATGATGGAAACCTTACAAATGCTGATCCTCCTGGAGTTGAATGAGAAGAGAGATAGAGATAAGAGGAAATGGGCCACTAGAGAAGTGGAGAAGAGTCTTGGGTTGGTGGAGATGATGGAGTGGCCTTTGGCTGGCATTTTCTTGTATAGCCATGGACAGAATCATTTTTCCTGTGACACAGAGACTGCATCTAGGGGGAGGCAATGGTTTGGAGCCAAGAGAGTGCAGTGATGTTATGTGAAGGAGTGCGTGAACAGAGACAATGGGTGAGGAGGGTGGTGGTGGTGCCCTCCATCTTCAGGGAAGAAGATCTCTGTTCTTGAGACCCCTTGGCCCCAGGGGGTGAAATTTGGGGGGGACAGGTGTCCCAAAAGTGAGAGACTGTGCTCTTTTTGGAACTGGGCAAAGCACCCTTAAAAGGAGAACCCTAGAAGCAGCTCTGGTCCATGCGCAGTGGTGAGAGCACTGTACATGGAAGGAAGAGGTCACGATGGCAAATGATCTCCGGGCGGTGCCATGTGTGACATGGAAACACAAGAGGTCTCAACTGTGTTTCCAGGGGAAGCCTATGGCACAAGAGGGACTCCTCACTCCTTGATGAACTGGGAATTTATTATCTAAAGGGTGGTGATGGACTGAGAGTTGGTGATCTGAGGGATGGATGTATTGGAAATTTGGTGGGGGGAGGAGGAATGTTTTTGGAAGGTTTTCATTCTTTCTGTGTGTTTCTTTTTACATATAGTTGTAGGTTAATAAAGTTGTTTCTTCTTTATTCCTAAGCTGGAGCCTGCTTTGCTCTATTCCTGGTCACATCTCACAGCAGACACCAGGGAGAATGGGGGCACTGGCATTGCGCCATCGTCAAACTGTGACAGTAACCCAGACATTTTTCCTGGGTTGTGGGACAATCCATGCATCAGAGGACTGGTTTAGGGTGAACAGGATGAAGCAAATTCCAATGAGGACTCGCCTGGGAAACGTGGCATCCTCCTAAAATAATATAAAGTTTAACAAAGGTTATTTAGCACTTCATAATCATCAATGAACATATTAAGTTATGGAAAGTCGGGGTAGAAGGGGGAATTCAGGTGTCCTTTTCCACCCCAACAGACTTTCCCTCTTTCTCGCTGCTATAGCAACATCTTCTTTAGCGTCAGGAGGCCTGTTAAGGTGTTTAGTGGCATAGGGTTTCACCCATTTTTGTGGGATCCACCGCAGGTCTAGCGGCATAGACAGACAGGCATACCCACGTCCTCATGTTACCAGTTTATAGGGTCCTTCAACTTTGGATATTTGTGGGTCCCGGATGAGGATGGGTGGATGTTCTTTGTATCTGTGATCTCCGTGCGGCGCAAAGTGTCTTACCACTGGGGGATTTGGGTTCTCAAAAAAACAGTTTAAGAAGTTAATAGTGAAGAGAGCTTTGCAAAGTTTTTCCTGAGGTGTTTGTTTCTTGGTGCCCTCCTGTTGACATTCTAGAACCTGTTTGAGCGACTGGTGTGCTTGCTCAACCACACCTTGACCCATGGGGGAGTGAGAGGTGCCTGTCTTATGTTCAACTCCCCATACCTGCAGGAATTTGTTGAATCCCTTGGAAGTGTAGGCTGGGCCATTGTCTGTCTTAATTTCTTTAGGGACCCCCAACACTGAGAAAGCCTGCAGCAGGTGTTTCTTTGCACGCTCAGCCTTCTCTCCTGCGTAGGTGGAGGCGTAGGTTGCCCTAGAGAAAGTGTCAATAGAGACATGCACATATTTCAGCCTGCCAAATTCATATATGCAGGTGACATCAGTCTGCCACAATTCACAACTGCCCAGCCCCCTGGGGTTAACTCCCTCACCTAATGATGGAATGGCAGTTGACTGGCAGTTAGGACAGGTTGCCAAAATGGCCCTGGCCTGATCTCACTTTAGGTGGAATTGACAGACCAGCCCTGGCACATTCTGATACAACATCTGATGGCTCGTCTTTGCTTGCTGGAAAATGTCAGGAAGCCTTGCTAGATCTACAGGGGCTGCAGCCAGGGAATCTGCTTTTTGATTTCCCTCAGCCACTGGTCCTGGCAGGTTGGTATGCGATCTCACATGCATGACATAAAATGGATGCACTTGGTGGGAAACAGCATAAATTAATTTTGAGAGCATTTTAAAGAGAGTCTGGTTTGAGACCTCTTTCAGAATTGCATTCTCTGCTCTAGCTACTATTCCTGCTACATAAGCTGAGTTGGTAACTAAATTGAATGGCCCAGAAAACCTCTTAAAAGCTCTAAGGACAGCAGTCAACTCAGCTATCTGCAGGAGGTCTGCAGCCACAATTCCAATTGGACTGCTACCAGCACCCTGACCAACAGGGTGTCAGGTCATATTCTGACTATGTCAGTGTTGTTTTGGTTTACTGCATTGTTTATTTTATCTTTTTATTTTCTTCCCTGATAAAGAACTGTTATTCCTGCTCCCATATTTTTGCCTGAGAGTCCCTTAATTTAAAATTTATAGCAATTCAGAGGGAGGGGGTTAACATTTTCCATTTCAGGGGAGGCTCCTGCCTTCCTCAGCAGACACCTGTCTTTCGAAACCAAGACACCGTGTAAGTGTGGTAATTTTTCCAAAACGATAAATTTGAATGGTAGCTCTGTTTTACAATGGTGGTACTGTCTCTCTTGTCAGTTTCTCCACTTTCTTTAAGGCAAGTCTCGCCTCTGGAGTCAGGGTCCTGGGAGAACTTAGTTCCTCTCCCCCTTTTAATAAATTAAAGAGGGGTGTTAGGTCTTCTGTTGTTATACCCAGCCACGGCCTGATCCAATTTAAAGACCCGCACAGGGTGTGGAGGTCCACTAAAGTACAGGAGACAGTAACGAGGCGATGTACCATTGGCAGATGGTGGGAGAAACATTCATCCTTGTGGCAACACTTTCCAATGTAATCTCCTCACGGGAGATTCCTGGTTTTTGGTTGGGACGGAGAATGCAAAATGTGGGGCATCAGCTGGGTCAAGAGGAATTCTGAAAAAAACAGTCTTTGATATCAATAACTGCCAGATTCCAATTTTGGGGAAGCATCGCTGGGGAGGGCATCCCTGGTTGAAGGGGTCCCATGTCAACAATGACTTAATTTATTTTTCTGAGATGGTGGAGGAGTCACCACTTGTTTTTCCCGGGCTTTCTAATAACGAAAATCGGAGAGTTCCAGGAGCTGAATGTTGGCTCAATGTTACCTTGACCCAACTGCTCCTCCACGAGTTCATTGAGTGCCTGCAATTTTTCATTGCTGAGCGTCCACTGAGCTACCTATACTGGCTTATTAGTGGTCCAATTCAGCTTCTGGGTAGGATGCTCCACAGTGGCCACTCTTAAAAATCCTGAGGGGTTTTCGGGATTTCAATGCGTACTCCCCATTGTGACATGAGGTCCATTCCCCACAAGGGAACCCTGTAATCTGCAACAAATGGGCATATATTAGCCAATTGCCTGTCTGACCCCTCAAATTGTATGACGCTTTTTAATATTCTTGCCAATTGGATGCCCCTATGCCCTGTATTTTTCCTGCTACATTTTGCAGTTCCCAATGCAACAGCCATGCCCTTTCAGGGATGATCGTCACATCTGCTCCTGTGTCTAACAAGCCTTTCATCCCTATCCCATCCTGGCCTTGCCAAATATGGCAGGGAATCATAGGCTTGTCCTCACCCATCACTTCTGCCCAGTCGACTTCTGGTGCTTGATCATCTACTGGGATCTTTGCTGGAATAGGAATAGCCTGGGTGATGACCTTGTCCCTGGCTAGGTAAAATGGTGGGTGGAAACAACGTGCCAAGAGGACAAGACCGCTCAGATTTGCTATAAGCATCACTGGAACAATCTTGATCTCAGGTGGTGTGTGGTTGATATTACCCATGACAATATACTTACC
Source organism: Geospiza fortis (assembly GCF_000277835.1). NCBI lineage: Eukaryota > Metazoa > Chordata > Aves > Passeriformes > Thraupidae > Geospiza > Geospiza fortis. Next base: position 12,474 of record NW_005055239.1, read on the forward strand.
ACCAGATTCTAGAGGTATTGATGTTTCCCCCAGTGGTTTGACATCTGTCAGTGTCCAGTTTCGGGACCTGAAAACTTTTTGTCAGATTTTAGAAGTAGCAGCAGT
>NW_005055239.1:12670-14638 GCF_000277835.1 Geospiza fortis
AACGATTGTCATTGGGGGACCACTGAAGAGAAGCCCCCCCCCGTCTAGAATCTCTGGCTCTGAAGAAGAAAGTCACATGCCAAAGGCCCTGAGATCTGAGAGCATTGCTAAATTATTCTCACAAGTGTTGTTTGCTGTATGCTAAGAAGGGGGCACTGTGCCCTTTTTGCAACAATAGCCTTGGAAGCTGTCCCACCTCTTGGCCTGGCTGGACTTCTCCTGAGTTTTGGGTGGTCTCCCACAGAAGACCCTCACTCATTAGCAACCGCCGTGACAGACAAACTGCGATGTAAGAAGCCTCTCCATCAAGGACTGGGACATGAAATCCCTATGTGAAAAGGCCCCTCTCCTCCTTCCAAGGACTGGGACTGAAACCCCCAACCTGGAGGAGGTGTGTGGGGGGAGGCAAGCTGACCAAAGCAAGATGGATGTTGCAGGTGTGAGCAGTGGGCCAAAAAGACAATGGCTCTCGCCCACTGCTGAGAACATGGATTGTGTGTACCCTTCTCTAAACACCATTCTTTCCCCCCGAATATACAATAGACTACCTTTGATTCAGTTTCAAGATCCATTCCCCTTCCCCCATCAAAAAAGAGTATAATTAGAGTCCAGATGAACTGCACGCCTGAGATCTCCCCGGACGTGACCTGGTGAACTCCATCAGCTGGATATCGAAGGACTTCGCCGTTCTATGTTTGGTAGCTATATACCTTTCTTTTTTCTCCTCCCTATTTTCCTTATTTTTCCCTTTTTTCTCCAATTCCTCCCCAACGCATTTTGCTGTGGTTATTCAATAAAGATGCATTTGTTTTGATTATCATTGCAAACCCCCTTGTACCTTGTTGGGTTTTTTTTGCACTCTGAGATCACCCCACGAACCATCACGAAACCCGTTCATAAGGACAGTTTGTGACAAATGGGTACTCCTCCCCCATGGTTCTCTTTTGGTTCTGTCCAAGTGGGGTGGGGTGCTGAACAGGATTTGGCCATGCGCCTGATTTGCCCGCAGCAATAACAGGTTATTGGTCCCCGTCAAAAGGGTTGTAGGTTGACAGCGGCAGTGGTAGTTGCTGCAACAGTCCTGCCCAATGGCTGCGATGCATTCCAGTTGGCTGCTATGAAGTTCTTGGTGCAGACCTCGATAATCAATGTTAACGAGGGTGGAGGGTCTAGCGGCATCCCTCTGATAATTTGCTGGCAGGCGTCATTAGTGTTGGCCTTTGCCATTTCAAGGAGAATCACTAGGTGTGAGTTGGGGTCCTCCACCTGTCTTTCGACTTGTACTTTCAATCTATTGATAAAATCTATAAAACATTCATTGGGTTGCTGCCTGACAGCAGCAAAGCTGACATAGGACCCATGGGAGGGAATTTGATGGAATGCCCTCTCAGCAGCTCCCTGGATTAAATCTAAAGTCGGCACAGACAACATATTGGCTTGTAGTATTGCCTCAGCCCATTCCCCCTCGCCGCACAGGTGGTTCATAGTAATAGCATTTCCACTTGCATCATGGGAATTATTTGGAATCTGCAAAAGGTCAGAAAGAATTCCCTGCAACAATCTCTTCCATGCCCCCTCCCACAGCAAGTATTCTGCTGGAGAGACAAGGCATGCAATCAAATCCTTGAGGTCGTGTGGCACTAAGATATTAGACGAAAAGGTAGCTCTAAACAAGCCATTAAAATACTCACTCCCCCTCCCAAATTCTTTTTGCGCTTTGCAGATTTCTTTTTTACTTTTGAAGGAGAAAGGCGCCCATTCTCGGAGGAAACTTTCACTATTACTAAAGGTCACAGGTGCAACAAGAGGAAGAGCTTCTTGTTTTGTGTTTAGGGATGTTGGACTGTAGCTTTCGGTTTTCACATTGTGGGAGCTGGAAGCAGGAGCCTGGGATCCAGGGGGAGGGGCGTGGGAACAGAAAGTAGCAAAAGGGTGGTTACCGTGGAAGCTGCCGGGGGAGGAGGAGGG
>NW_005055239.1:15257-16222 GCF_000277835.1 Geospiza fortis
TTACAATTTGTGCAGTTATTTTTTTTTTCCGCAAATCATTTTGGCAAGCCAGCTAGGAAACCGTCTCTGTGTTCGCGGGGGAGGGGGGGGTGGGGGTATGCGGACTTCCTCAGCGCGCCCCAGGATTTTTCCTGAAGGAGCTCCGCTCTGTATTGTCTTGCCTCCTGCGGAGACAGACAACATCCTGCTGGTGTGTGGATAAATAGTATATACATCAAAGGGCCCTGGTCAGAAAGAGGTAGGGCTGCTGGTAAGTCGCTCAGAGACGTCTGAGTGCACAGCCTCGTCCCTGTGCTTGCAGGCAGCCATCAACCAAGAGCACGGTCAGCGGCAGACGTCCCCGGTTGATAGAGTGACTTGGGGAATGGGTTCATTGTTTGATAGAGCAGCCACTAGCGACTCTGGGGGTGAGTTGAGTGAACCCGAACTTTGTGTGCTTGTGGTGTCCAGACATCTGTTTGTAATCGTGTGAGTGCGTGGTGTATAAAAGAGTGAGCGAGTGAGTATACCCAGGGCATGCAAGGGAGGAAGTTCTATCCGTGTCTGAAGCGGCCGGGTGAGGCCAGGGGCACTGGCTGGGGCAGGCTGTGGGGGCAGAGAGCACCCCACGGAGAAGTGGAACAAGTGGAGAAATGTGGGTGAGAACATTTATTGTGTTTAAAGGTGGTGATTTGTGTAGAATGCGCACATTTTAACCATGGTTAGACAAACTCAGGGGGTTCCACTGCCCTAGTAGTTTGGACTTCATCCCTGGAATTTTACTGTGTGCTGTTGTTTTGATTGTGTCCAGAGTGTGTGAAGACCAGAGAAAGCTGATGTAGGTAGATGCTAAATTGCTGTATGTTGTGTTGTGTTGAGAAAAGTGGGTAGTTTGAGACATACCCCGTTCCCGGTGAGTTTGTGTGGTTCTTCACCTGCATTGTGGTAATTTTATTCTAGAGACTGTATGGTTGTGTTTGTGGCGA
>NW_005055240.1:0-1081 GCF_000277835.1 Geospiza fortis
ATGTGTGTGATGAATGGGAAGATGTATCAGGTGGGAAGAAATGTCAAATTTGACAACAGATTCACCCTAAGCAGGGAACTGATCATATTGGATTTGGCACAGGCGAACGATGATAGAGTGTGCCTGCAATATGATAGGGTTGTCTGCTTTGCAAAAAACAAAGACAGTGCGGATCTTGAGGGAAAAATGAGGGAACTTACTCAGGAACTGAAAAGAAGGGAGTCAGAATTGAGTAAGAAAAGAATAGAGCAAGAGAGATTGAAAACCTTGGGAGAGCAGTATGAACTGCTTGAAAAACAATACGCTGACGGGGAACTACCTTCCCCGGATCGAAACTTATTTATTGATTTAATGCAAGAAATTGCAACAGAACTAGGATTGTCAAATTGCTGGATTTGCAGGGGGCTGAAGTCAGCAGAAAAGTGGCCGTGGAAAGGTGAAGGTTTGGCTCCAGAACAGGTTCTGAAATGGGACAATCCAAGGGTCTCAAAATTGGCACAGAGACCTGAGGGATGGATTTTGGATCAAAGGGTGATCGGAACCATCTGCATCAGTCGGGAAGGAAAGGAATATACAGAAATGGTGGGATACACTCCGTGTATAACTACCCTGATGGTAAATTCGAACAATAAGGGCAAGGTCTGGCAGCCAGAACCCCCTACAGGGTATTGGAGCCGGAAAAATGAGACAAATTGTGAATGGAACAAAAAGATAGGACTTTGCTGGATCAAAAGTCCTTGAGCCAACCCTTACCAATCCTTGGAGGGCCTGAGAGAATACTGGGGAGACCCAGGGAAAACGAACATTAGATGGAAAGCCCCGGATGGAATCTATTGGATTTGCAGGAAAAAGACATACAGCGAGTTACGTCCGAGATGGAAGGGATCATGCACTTTGGGCATGATCCGGCCAGTCTTCGTTACTCTCCCCCGAACAAAAAGTAACTTGCGAGGGGCTCCTTTGTATGAGACCCTGAGGAGGGAGAGAAGAAGTCTGAAAAAGATGATACCTGTCATAAGTGGTAGGCAAACTTGGGGGGAGAAAGAGTGGCCAGCTGCGAGAATAATTGATTATTATGGAC
>NW_005055240.1:1564-3152 GCF_000277835.1 Geospiza fortis
GGATGATTTAATAAAGTTTTGTTCTCTTTGTGAAAGACCCTTAAAGGTGGCGGGTAGAAGTAGAAATAAATAGATTTTAGCAATTTGGGTTATAGAGGGAGCATGAATTAATGTGGTGATATTAAAGGGGAGGGATTGTAATATATGGTAGAAATAATTCATGCTATTAAAGAATGTATGTTATAAAGATTGTAAAATCTGAAACGTGTCTCTGACCACATATGGCCCGAGAAGCAGATGTCTATTCAGATTCCAAAGAATTCCCGGACATGGCTAAGATAATGATCGACGCTTTAGCATAAGAATAGACGCTTCCAGGACGATGATCACAGGTATCCTGAGTCATTGGAAACTGCCTAAGAGCGATCATCAATCATCGCCCTGCCAATTACATCAATCAAGATAGCCATATAATCAAGATAGCCAGCGATGCCAGAACTATACATCTGAATACATGGCTTCCCCGGAGCCCATCAATGCTGACTATCCACCTGGAGACGATCTTTGTCCAGCTCTGCACACTGAAAGAAACAGAGATGAATGTGAAGAGTTACAAAAGAAATTGGGACTCCTTCGCCTCGGGCACAATAAACTGTATAAAACCTCGCCCCAAGAAGCAGTTCTCGTGAACGGGGTGGGGGGGATTCCGATGCGATAGAGGTCGGATCCAGGTTCACCCAGCGCCGATCCCAGGCTTGACGCTGTCTCTTTGGCTGTGGTGGTTTCGAAGACCGTAATTTGGTCGCACAGAAAGATGAATAAATCTTTTCGCAATTTTTGATAATTTGGCTCACGATTGATCATTTATAACAGTAAGGAAGATAAAAAGAGATCTGGAGTTCCCAGAGGTACACATGTCCTTTTAAGGGGAACGATCCCCACGTGCGTCCAGCGCTGTAATACACATACCAGCTTTACAACTTTCACAAAATTTGTGGAGTTTGTTTCCTTTTCCGCAATTCAGGGAGGACTCCTTTCCCAGAGAAAACCTCAGGTGACTAAAACTCCCGCACTCTGTCTCCCTGTGCTGTCGATGGGAAGGAGGGAGGGGCTTGGGGGGAGAGGTGTTTTTAAGGGCTTATTTTACCTCACATTATCCTCTTCTGTTTCTGTTAGTAATAAATTTCACTTTGCAACCTTAAGTTGAGCCTGTTTTCCCCTTGAAGTGTTTTCTCCCGATCCTTATCTCAACTCAGGAATCCCTAGTTTACTTTTTTTTCTTTTCCCTCCTCTGCCCAGCGGTAGCAGGGGAGGGTGTTGGGGATTAAGTTTCTTTCCTTTTGTTCGTTTTTACTCCTAGAATTTTTTTCCCTTTAAGTTGCTAGGAGACACTGACAATTGGGTACTTAAGACAACAAAGAAGTGGCCAAAGCCTCAGGGGAGGAAGGCATCTGGTTGCATCTCTCTTTTTGGGAGTTTCTTTTCGAGGGGCAGATACCGTGAGAATTGGGCAGGTAAAGGGGCAGGGGCAGCTACTAGGCACTCTATTGTTCTCTGTTTCGGAGCAGGACGGTCGAAGCTGCTGCTTAGGAAAAAGAATTCGCTGCCACCGCCATAACCCAGCCCGAAACCTCTGCTCATGAGAGGA
>NW_005055240.1:3242-4157 GCF_000277835.1 Geospiza fortis
GGGCGGGCAGCGGGCCCGCCCCTGCCCCGCCCCCACCAGTTCTTCGGCACTGCTCTGGGTTTCTCCACGCTGTAGCCCTGCACCCCCTCCCCTGCCGGGACGTCCCGCATTTCCAGCTACTGCCGCGGAGCTTCTGATACATCTCGTCCACCACCCCGGGATTTTTGCTCATTCCTGATGTTCCAGCTTGGTGCTCCTCAGTGTCCTGCTGGGGAATCGGGAGTCACCAGCGCCCCTGCCGTCTGTGACCGTAACTGCACCAAAGGGGAAAATGCCTGTGGCTGAGAAGGCTGTTACTGGGTTTGTGGTTCTGGTTGTTGTTAATGCCATAGTTGTTGTAGTTGATTTGCCTTGTTATACATACTAGTAAAGAACTGTTGTTCCTATTCCCATATCTTTGCCTGAGAGCCCCTTAATTTCAAAATTATAATAATTCGGAGGGAGGGGGTTTACATTTTCCATTCCAAGTACGGCTCCTGCCGTCCCTAGCAGACACTTGTCTTTCAAACCTAAGACAGAGAGGGAGCGAGCGACTCTTGTGGATGCCTGGCATTGGACCAGTGTCAAAACACAACATGGCTGAACACCCACATGCAGACAGGGTTTCAGGCACTAATAATGCAGTGTGTTGCATATGGTTAAAAAAGCATTTTTTTTCTAGTAATAGTTGTTATAAATGATTAAGATCCGTAGCCAATTTATTAAAAAATCGACAAAGATTTATTAAGTCAATTAACAAAAAAAGTAGAATTTTCGATAAAAGCAAAAATCAACCACAGCCAAGACAGCATCTACCCCGGACACAGATGCTGGGTGACCTTGGGTTCCCACTGACAGAGTGACAGCATTCCCCCGAAGGGACACCCCAAGTGCTCACAGGAGCCAGTTTATATACAGTTTATTTTGCCTGAGGCA
>NW_005055240.1:4450-10386 GCF_000277835.1 Geospiza fortis
GCTGGAGTAGACCAGCATAGGGTTTGATTTCTCCTAATATTTTATATATACTTATTTCTAACTTTACAGCATGAATTAATCTACCATATATATAACATAGTCTTAAATACGATTCAGAGAACATTCAGTATTACTTGTTACAGTCATGAATTTAACAGAAAGTTGGAAAACAAATTTGGATCCCTGAAAAGTCTTTATGTGTTAAAGCATCCCCCTAACCTAATGGGACAAAATATTAAAACCCATCTGTTCATTACTATGGAATAAAAATTATGAAAGCTTTAATAAGAAATATGGTATGAAAAAACATTTCATAAAACATTACAGACTGTGTATGGCAATAGTTATGTACAGAATCACAGAATTTTAAGGGGTTGGAATGGACCTTAAAGATCATCTACTTCCATCCCCCTGCTATGGGCAGGGACACCTTCCACTAGACCAGGTTGCTCCAAGCCCCGTTCAACCTGGCCTTGAACACTTCCAGGGATGGGGTATCCACAACTTCTTTGGGCAACCTGTTCCAGTGCCTCACCAGCCACACATTAAAGATTTTTTTCCTAATATCTAACTCAAATTTCCCCTCTTTCAATTTGTACCCATTACTCCTTGTCCTATCACTGCAGTTCCTGATGAAGAGTCCCTCTCCAGTTCCCTGTAGCCCCTTCAGGTACTGGAAGTTGCTGTGAGGTCTCCACAGAACCTTTTCTTCTCCAGACTGAACAGCCCCGACTTTCTTAGCCTGTCTTTGTAAGGGAGGTGCTCCAGTCCTCTTAGCAACATCGTTGGTCCATCTCTGGATTTGCTCCAACAGTTCCATGTCCTTCTTATGTTAGAGGCACCAGAACTGTACTCAGTACTCCAGATGGGGTCTCACAGGAGCAGAATAGAGGGGTAGAATCACCTCCTTCATTCTGCTAGCCATGCTCCTTTGGATCCAGCCCAGGATTCTGTTGGTTTCTGGGCTGTGAGCACTCACTGCTGGCTCATGGTTTTTCATCACCCATCACCCCCAAGTCCTTCTCTGCAGGGGTGCTCTCAATCACTTTTCCCCCCAACCTGTAGGTGTGCCTGGGATTGTCGTGACTCAGGTGTAGGATCTTGGACATAAAGGGGGCTGATCTAAAGTACTAGTGAACACTATGCAGAGGCTCAATTCTAACTCATAATCCTCAAGTTAAGATTATTATAACAAGATCTCAAAAGATCATTTATATACTGAAAAATCATTGAGGCAGTCAACCTTTCAACATTTAACAAAACACTACAAAGAACTGAAGCACTTCAGAATCTATATCTAGTAAAGCTTTTAGTCCAAAAATGACTGACATGTAATAGTGAGCTACCTAAGCTCTTTTGAATAGGTTTAACGTAACCCAAATTAACTGATCTCCTGCCCCTCACCAAGAATTTTAAAGGAGATTAAAATGCAGCAGCTGTCAAACTGTTCATAAAGTTCATTCTTGGTATAGGTAAAATTCCCCATGAAAGGAAGTGCGTAAGTTTTCAAAGTGACTGCAAGCCATTGCAAGTTTCAATCAGTATTACCTTGATATGTTGTATATTATATAAATGCTCATTTTTCAGCAGTGTGATACAGCATAATATAATTTAGGCTGAAGAGCTAACAGATAGCAGCAGCAAATAGCTAATCACTTGCCTTTGCAATATTATGTTTGTGGGTCAGCATAACAGGCTGTGGAATGATGACCAAGAATCCAGGCAAGGGCTAAGACTTACTATCTATCTGCAGCCCACACTGCATTCCCTCTATGTTATCTTTGTGGATGGATATCTGTGTAGCTGGCATCAAGAAAGGATGAGTTGGCTAAAGAAGGTCCTGTGGAGATAGGATGCTCTTGTTTTGGCTCCAACTAACAGCACAGGACAGAACAAAGTCATATGACTGGAACTTGACACCATGGCCAAAAAAGTAACTTTTGCCTGATTAAGGGTCATTAAAATGCACATCCCTGCATATGCTAATAAGCTTAATGAAGTACATGGTACCACATATATGACAATACTCAACTCTCCACTTAGATCATGCTATACATTGCATAGGAGGAGGAAGATAATATAGGGCTATATATAAGGAGGGTAGAAATTTCACTTAGTGAGGAAGACGCAAAAAGACTTTGGAGACAGTCGATGGGCTACTCTCCTCTCCCCTCCCTCCTCCCAAGCAGGGACACCTTCTTGATAAGATTTTGTGTACGATTATTATTACTCAGGTTAACATAATATTATTATTCCAAATCTGTATTTCTGTTGCTTCAATATACCCCGTTATTTGTGAATCTGTGATCGATCACAAGATTCTTATTGAATGCAACCAGACCTATAGGATCAGACTGGTAAACTGCACTATTTATAAATCTGTGCTCATGGAAGTACCTATTGAAGAAGACCAGACCTATAGAACTGAATTGATTCTAATCAGAAATTAACCCCAGCCGCACCCAGCCCCTCTGATCTCTGACCAGCTAGAATGCAAGTGGAGTTATTTTCTGCAAAATTTCTTACTCTTAATGCAACACAGGCTGCTCAAAACAAAAATCCCATGTTACACAAAGAACATCATATAAGACTTTGCAAAGCAAAGGTTTTCATTCCCACCCATAGTCAGAACACCTGCCATCCAACAGTACTATTGTTCAAAAAGCCTTTAGTGCCTTGCTGACCTGTTTTAAGATGCTCTGAGGGGTTATTCTCACTCTGAGAGTAACAAAAGGACATGATTACTTCCTCTTACATTTGTTTCCCAGTATATAATCAAACAACACATTTTAGATGCATTCCTGAGCCCTGTGAATACATAGATGTGCAATATGTACAAAATGTATTTTTAAGTTAACAGCTTTGACACCACTTACTTTCAGTCTCTCAGGACCAATTAAAAGCAGAGCGAGTACAATATATTTGTTACATGCTAAGAGAACAGCAGGACAAGATTTCTCTTTTTGTTTACAAACAGCCTAAGTAGATACACTCAATTATCCAAAAGTATTAACTATACTTCATTTAAAATATAAGAAAGTGCAGTCAAGGGCACTCTAATTTCAAACCTGGCTGAAAATTTCTTCAGTGATCTGCACAAGCTGATACATTTGTGGACTGCTAATCCTTCAGTACTGACAAAGCAGTATGCTACTTTTATAAATTCATTATGAAACCAAAGGAATAATAGAACAGCCTCAGAAGCTTAAAATATTAGAAGTTTTTGATGATTTTTTGGTTGTTGGGTTGTTTTTTTTTTGGGGGGGGGGGGGAAGAGAGGTGTGTGTGTTAAGCATTTTCTCTCTAAAGCATGTGAAATCCTCTAAAGCCTTGCAGGAATTACCATCTTCTAAATTTCCAAAAGTTTTACCTTACAATCACTTTTTTTAAAGCTGAGTTTGAAAGCTAGCTGAGTGACCCAGTAACACACCATGTAGGGTGCAAGTTTATCAGGTACCAATCCATAATTCAAATGTATCTCCAAGTCATGGACTTCTGTATCATACTACCTACCATTTAATGTTTTCACCCAGCATAAAATCCTAGAATCATTTAGGTTGGAAAAGACCTTTAAGATTGAGTCACACTTAACCCAGCACTACCAAGTCCACCACAAAACCATGTCCCCAAGTGCCACATTCACATGTTTTTTGAACACTTTCAGCGATGGCAACTCCACCACTGCCCTGGGCAGCTTGTTTCAATGCCTGACCACCCTTTCAGTGAAAAATTTTTTCCTAATATCCAACCTAAACCTACCCTGATGGATCTTGAGGCCATTTTCACTCATCCTGTCACTTGCTACCTGGGAGAAGAGCCCAACCCCCCACTCAGCTATAACTTCCTTTCAGGTAGTTGTAGACAGCTATAAGGTCCCGCAGAGCCTCCTTCAGGCTAAACAATCCCAGTTCCCTCAACTGCTCCTCATAAGACTTGTGCTCTAGTCCTTTCACTAATTAACTCTGATCTCTTTGTGTGTCAACAATAACAAATCTCCAGTCCCTTCATGTCTGGCAGTATGTGTGCTCCAGACTTGGCAGTTTCTTTTTACCCAAGCAATGACCCACTGAATAGGCAATACTTTTGCAGGCCTTTCAGAGCCACAAAACAGTGAACAATGTCTCAGACTGGGAATCCCTCTTAAACTATTCCCTCCCAGAGCAGCACATAGAGCCATTATTCAATTACCATCTTTGCGATAAATTCTGACTCTACATGCTAGGACACGATGAAACTCGGTCCATAGTGCCAATATTCCATTTCTCTTGCAGGAAAGGTGAGTAACATACAACCCTCTTTTTAAATTCAGCACAGAGATGATGGCCCTTTTCAAGATGGAGGTGCTATCAAATGAAAAGTCAATTAAGGGATTATTTATAATTAATTGCTTCAGTGCATACCATCAAGAATTTGTATGTGTAAATACATGCATTTTCAGGAATCCCATGTGTAGTGGGTTTGCATGGCTAGGTTTTGGTAGCAGGGGGGCTACAGGGGTGGTTTCTGTGAGAAGCTGCTGGAAGCTTCCTCCATGTCCAGCAGAGCCAATGCCAGCTGGCTCCAGGATGAATTGGCAGCTTGCCAAGGCTGGGCCAATTAGAAATGGTGGTAACACCTCTGTGATAACATATTTAAGAAGAAAAAGAAAAAAAGTTCTTGTGCAGATGTAACTGTGGCCAGAGAAGAGTGGAGTGAGAATGTGAGAGTAACAGCCCTGCAGACACCAAGGTAAGTGGAGAAGGAGGGACAGGAGGTGCTCCAGGCGTTGGAGCTGAGATTTCCTTGCAGCCCATGGTGAAGACCATGGACAAAAATTCCCCCCACAAAAACCAAAATAACATAATCATAACACAGAACAAAAATGGACAACTTGCACAAAATCCACCCCTTGTCCCTTTGCCACAATTACAGCAATTCCCCATGATCATTCTACTCTCTAATATTGTTCAGTACTTGTTTTGCCCATTACCTCTCTCAATTACTATCCTTATCTCAAAATCCTCATGATCTGAGTGATGGCACCAAAAAGACTGTAGTGGGTCGACCCTGGCTGGATGCCAGACACCCATCAAAGCCTCTCAATCACTCCTGTTCACAGCTGGACATGGGAGAGAAAATATAACAAAAGATTCATGGGTTGAGATAAGGACAGAGAGATCACCCACCAAATACCATCATGGGCAAAACAGACTCAAATTAGAGAAATTAATTTAATTTAATTTATTATTAACAAAAGCAGAGCAGGATAATGAGAAGTAAAATAAGACTTTAAAAGCACCTGGATATGGGTAATGGTGGTTATGACTAGTTCATCACACGTGGTTCCGGCTGCTGCTCAGGGAGAGGAGTCCTTCCCCTGCTCTAATGTGGGATGTGGGATGTGGGATGGGGGGTGGGGGTGCCTGCTCCAATGTGGGGCTCCTCCACCAGCTGCAGGTGGATCTCTGCATCCCCGTGGACCTCCGTGGGCTGCAGGGGCACAGCTGCTTCACCACGGGCTGCAGGAGAATCTCAGCTCCAGCGGCTGGAGCACATCCTGCCCCTTGTCCTGGTTTTAAAAACTCATCGGGGAAAATAAGGCCACTTGAGCCGCCCCCTTTTCTATAACGTTGAAGTAAATACTAAGGAAGATTGAAGTCGGAGTCACAATTTACTAAAGAGGCTTGCAATAAACACAGCAATAATAATAAACGATTGTACAAAAAGAAAATGGTATAACCAACAAAGGTGATATGAAGCCTGAAGCAATATGACCAAGGGTTCTGCGGTTTAACGCCCTCCCTCCCCCACTGCCAGAAAAAACCAAAACAAAACCAAAATAAAAAAACCAACCAAACACCCCCCCAGCCAAAGAAAACAAAAAACCAAACCAAACAAACAAAAAACCCCAACACACGAACCGAAAATACAATGACTAAACAAACCCACCAGAAGCT
>NW_005055240.1:10471-14784 GCF_000277835.1 Geospiza fortis
GGACCCCTTTTTCGGCTCGGCTAGACTCAGCTGATGATATCGGCGCCGCCATCTCTCCTCAGCCCCTCGTCCTGCAAAAACGTCCTGGAAGGAGGGGAAAAGAGGGGAGAAACGGCAGGGCGCAGGGTGCCGGGGTCCGCAGGCCCCTTAGCTGAAGCGAGCCAGCCAAAAATTGCCACATTTGTGTCCGGCCGTGGCATTTTCCCCCTACCGGAACTACTCCCCCCAGCAGTGACGTGACTGGTATTAAATACACAGCGCTGAAAGCGTCATCCCTCCTTCTCCACTGATCCTCCTCTTCTTCCTCCCTTTCTAATCGATGATATGGACCTGTAGCTCGCCTTGTTCATTTTTTTTTTTTTCACTACTGGGGCAATAACTGTAATTGTTCTTTGTGTCCCTATCTCAGCCATTATTATCCTCAAATGCAGTTTGGGTTCCTGCCTCAACTACAGTCCTCTGAGAGTACTGAACTGTGGCTCAATAGGCACAGGCCAGGCCCCAGTACAGGATGAGGAGCTGCTGGTTTTTGGTGGGGTAGGCAAGGCACACTTCTATCAGTTGACAGGTCAGATTGTCAGGGTTGATTACCTGTTCAGGTATAAAGTGCCAGGTAATGGGAGGTGAGAACTGCCCTAGGAACCTGCCCAAATCCTTCCACCCACCCTCCCAGTCAGGAACTGGATGCCTCAGGGCAGATTTCAATATCTGCTCACCTTAAGTTTGTTTTCTCTTACATCATGATGACACCAGATTCCATGAACTCCATAGTGTACCAATAGTATTAGCTAATATCGTTAACAGTATTAAGCAGTTTACATAAGGATGAGCAATGACCACGGGAGGCTGCATTATAAAAGCCTTCACAGCAATCTCAGGCGGGCAGAGGGAAGTGTATTCCCTCATTGTCCACAAAAGACAGTTCCCCCAGCATAACAAGGCCATCAGTGTAAGGGCAAAGCATAGAGCCATTGTTTGTGTTAACATGTTTCCAAACTCAGCAAAATAGAGATAAGGAATGCAGCTGACAAACTCCATGCCCCCCATAGGAGCTTGCTACTTGATAACTACTATTTACTATAACATGATTTATATATTTATATAAATTTAACTGCACTTGTCTCACCCCACAGGTTGTGTGCCAAAAAAGGACTGTAGTGAGTTGACCTTGGTTGGATACCAGGTGCCCACAAAGCTGCTCTATTGATCCCTTTCCCAGCTGGACAGGGGAGGGAAAATAAGATGGAAAACAAGTTGTAGGTTGAGATAAGGCAGTTTACTAAAGCAAAAGCAAAAGTTTGTGCACACATGAGCAAAGAGAAAAAATAGGTTTATTCTCTACTTTCCATTGGTGAGTGATGTTCAGACACTTCCTGGGAAGCAGGGCTTCAGCACGCAGCTCTGGTAGGCAAACACTGTAAAGTAATGAAAACCCCCATTCTTCCTTCCTCCCTTAGCTTTTATATCTGAGCTGATGTCATATGGTATGGAATATCCCTTTGGGTAATTTAGGTCAGCTGGTCTCATTGTGTCCCCATCCAGGATCTTGTCCACTTCCAGCCCCTTGATGGGAGAATGTTGGAGACAGCACTGATGGTGTGCCAGTGCTGCTCAGCAAAAGCCACAACACTGGTGTGTTATCAGAACCTTTCCAGCTCCCAATGCAAAGCACAGCACTGGGAGGGCTGCTGTGGGGAAACGAACTCCAGCTCAGCCAGACACAATATACCGTGTTTCACTGAAGTAAAACATGTACAAAAGATGACATTTTCTGGATAAGACAATTTATTTTAACAAATACATGTATCTTTATGATGAACTGGAGGCTGCAACAGCTGCTCTCTTGGGCTTTGGCATGGCTCCCTCACGGAATCCATTCCTACAAGTAGAAATATGATCATTATTTTTTGAAAGGTTGACTTTTGCTCCAAGTTATTTTTCAAGAAGCAATGTTTCAGATCAGGTTCACCAGCTTTTTTCAGCTTCTCTCAGTAATGCACTGAAATCACTATGGAGTTCATATGTTCAGTGGTTTTTCTTAAGAAACATAATTCACAAACTGTTTGGAATAAGCAATATGGTTTTCTCTCTCTTCTGCTGAAGTAAATGACTTCTTCAAACAGGAAGATTTCATTAACTGAGTAAACATTGCAAGTCTGAATTCGATACAGCACATCCACGGAAGGCATGCCTTACTTTATGTTCCTACTAAGCAGCTTGGCAAAAGATTTCGCATTTGTTAGCACTGAAGTGCAAGTCAATTTCTTACAGAAATTGACCCCAAGCTTACTTTTGGAGATGACATTTCTACTTCAGCAACACTTGGTAGAAATAAGGCTGCAGTTGCACATTGTAAGGTGTTTTCTGGATGCTCCTGGGAAAGACTATGCTTACCAAAAAACCACAGATGAATGGATCCCTCAAATACACCTAGGTCCGGGACTTAAAAGACTTACTTTTCACTATTAAATCCAATCTACATTTTTAGGAAAAGACTTTTGAATTGCTTGGGTTTTTCATCCATTTTTCTGGTGTATCAGGCCAAAAGTTACAGAGCTGTGCTTTAGAACATGGAGGTCATACAAAAAGAAATTCTTAGCAAGTTTAACAGTACAGTACCTTTTAAGTACAACTCAAAGCTTTATAACAGATTTTAGAAACCTGTAACTTAGAATCAGATGTAACTTACTAATTGTACTCCAAATTAAAGAGCAATCACTGAAATATTTAAATCCTTTTCTTGTGGGCAAGAAGGGATTGGGATGCATTTCAAGAATTGTTTCTTAGAAAAATCCAACTTCAGTGCAACCATCAATTTCAGACTCCCAAGAAGAGGTAATGCTACACAAAGTATGCCTTTTCAAATGTGAGTGCTTTATTACAATACCCTCTGTGTTCTGTACTATCTACAATTAACAGAAACATCAGAGTTTGCTATACAGCGTATATTTTAACAATGAACGAGCTTTTTATAATTGGCAGTATATTCTTTTGCAGATATGACATCATTTATTTTCACAATATATTTTAAAAGAAACACCATACCTCATCAAGCATACTAAATAAGTGTTAACTTTGAATGATGAATTTCATAATTCAGTGAAATCCATTGAAGATGTCAGATTACACTCGTTTGTAATAAAATGTCGTACCTGAATCGACGGTAGACCCTTTTCAGGTGCCTCATGCGACCAGTACCTGTGGTGTTACGTCTTTTAGCCTTTGCACTCCAGTTATCTAGAACACAGAAATTACTGTTATTCATCTACACCAAATAATTAGTTGCATGGTACATTTGAATAGCACAACTATTCAATTTCATGGAAGAAAAAAACAATTATAAATCAAGTAAATTATTATTCAGTAATACTGCATGTTAGCTGAAAAACAGTGAAATCAAGATTAATTTCAAAAAATTTCCTAACACTGTAAGATGATACAGTATTCTTTCTTGGTTGGAAAAAAGCCAGATTATTGAAGATGACAAAAAACCACAAGCTTTTAAACTCAACTCTTACTTACAATTTCTCTTACGCTTAGCAGGGTAACCACATTTCCCACAGGTAGATTTCTGCAGATGGTACGCCTTGGACCCACACCGACGACACAAGGTGTGTGTCTTATTTCGCCGCTTACCAAATGATGATGTACCCTTTGTCTGAGAAATATTTCAAGACATTGCACATTGTAAATATCACTATCACTCAAAAGTCATGTAACTCAAAACACAGGCTTCTCTAAAAAACACTCTCAAATTCACCAAGTTCAGTAAACATGGCAGAGGCACACTGATCTCTGAAACACTGACTCAGTTTCTTTTATAGGTATCCTCCATTTTAAGAAACCAGTTTCTTACACTTCTCTTTGCCATTCCTATCCCCCTGCCCAGTGCTGAAATAAAATGAAGCCACTGAGTGGTTATCTCCAACTCCTTTCTCATCTCCCTCAAATGTATCGGTGATAAACAGTAAACTGCTTTTTCCTGAAGAAATGTATTTATTTTCATAGATTATCCATACACTCACAAGAAGCTTTGGCAATCAAACTCCCTCTTACTAAATTATCTGAAAGGCTTCCTCATCACTAGGAAGAGCGCTGTCCCGGCCAGGCCCGCAGCAAGCACGGAGGGGACCCCGAAGGAGATCCCGTGGTAGCACAGCCCCATACCCCATCGCTGTCTCTCCGCCCAGGACGCGATGTCCCACGCCCCCACACAGGCCAGGAACGGGGCCTTCAGGCTCAGGTCCCAGCCTCGTCTCCCCGCAGCACAGCCCCACCGCCGAGTCCGGCCACAGCACGGCGCGGGGGCCGCC
>NW_005055240.1:14938-16218 GCF_000277835.1 Geospiza fortis
TCGGCTCGTCAGAAAGGGAGTGCTCTCCTTGTCTTAGCCGCACCTCAAATTGTACTCAGGAGTCCCCCCCATGTGATGTCCCCTTCCCGCCGGGCCCGGACTACTGGGATAGGCAGGGTCCCTGAAAGCTGTGGTGTCGTGGGCGAGACCCTCGGGGACCAGACCCCAAAGGTTCCTCGGTGACATCACACAAAACCTGGTGCTTATTAGGGCGACACAATATGTCCTAGGCCATGGTGCAACTGGTCCTGGAAATGATTAAGGGGTATTTATGTGTAAATTTAACACACCTAAGTTGCCTTATTAGTACATAATTTTTAACTCTAATGCATCCTCCCTGCAATAGTACCCATGCTGCTATTCACAGGTGCCTACAGCTCCACTTCAGGCTGCAGAATCAAGTCCTGGCCTTATTTCTACGTCAAGTGAAACCTATTTTCATAACTGAAATGAAAATTTCCCCTTCAGAGACAGGATATTTGTGGCTGTAATACATACTTTCAAAGTGAACTGCCTTAAAAAATAGGCACGCTGTGCTTGTCAGTGTACCTCCCAAGCCCCACACATGCAAGGTGACAGTCTGCCTAAAGCATTGCAATGGACATCATTACTGTAAAATTGTTTTTTATTCAGATGCACCACTTAGATTCTTACATGCCAGCTGTTGTGGTTTAACCCCAGCCAGCAACCAAGCCTCACACAGCTGCTTGCTCACTCCCTCATCGGTGGGACGGGAGTGAAAATTGGAAGGTTAAAAGCCAGAAAACTCATGGGTTGAGATAAAGACAGTTTATTAGGGAAAGTGTGAAAAACACGTTCACTCTCCTGTGAAAATTTAAACAGTTTAATAAAGGACAATAGGAGACAAAGACAGTAAAGCAAAGATTGGCACTCAGCCAAGAGCACACCTTCACCTTCAGGGATACCCCTTAAATACCTTTTCTATTACATCAGCCTGTTGCATATTCATAGACCCTTATGCATATCCATAAGCTAGTTTACATATTCCAGGAACTATTTTACATGGCCCCTCCTCGGGTCCACCTTTTTAGAGCATGTGTGTTTCTTGGCTGTGGTTTTGGCTCCTTCTCCTTATCACTTCCAGTTTGGGCTTTGGTCCATACTTTCTTCAGACAGTAGATGCTGATAGTTGGCATATCAATAGCAGGGTCTTCATTACATGTTCAGTGGATGTTATCCCGACCAAACAGGCAGTTCACTCCTAACTATATCAGCTACCCCTACTACTATGTCTGTTTTTGTTAATCGCAGAAATAAAA
>NW_005055241.1:0-7971 GCF_000277835.1 Geospiza fortis
GAGCAGCCACCCAGCACCCAAAACCAGAACCCTCTCCCCTCCAAGCAGGACAAAAACTGCCTACTCCCAGCTAGGAACTGCCAAACCCCTTTTGTCTCTTAATCGCTGTGTATTCACCTAGAAAGCTGCCCCCAGCATCTCCGAGACAACAAATGTGAAGAAATTCCCTGAGAAACCTAACCCAGAACATAGTGTTATCTTGGTTGTTGCTGTTTTGCTTTTTATACACTGTTATTTTTTCACTTATATATTCTCGTATTCATCTCTCCTTATTGGTGAAAAGGGAGTGGTTAAAAATAAAGGGGAAGTAGCTCATTTTGGATTCTCCACCCTGCATAATTGTCTTAAACAAAGACATCCACCAGCTGGTTATTCTGTTGTTTTCCAGTGGCCCAACACTTGAGTACATGAACATCTGTGTCAGGTACCTTCACAACCAGGTTCTTCACCTGAGCAGCAATATCTTGCCACAATGCAGTAGACCGGGTGGGCTTGCCTCTGCACTGCCAGTTATTCTGCTTTGATTGCTGCAGTCACCCCCACAGGGCATTTACAACCATCCATGAGTCAGTATAGAGACAAAGTATTGCCCATTTCTCTTGTTCATCAGTGTCTAAAGCCAGCTGGGTGGCTTTCACCTCTGCAAACGGACTCAATTCACTTTTGATTTGTGGAAAGGAAAAAAAAACTCCACAACTTTGTAAAAGTTGTAAAGCCGGTATGTTTATTACAGCGCTGGGCGCATGTGGGGATCATTGTCCCCCTAAAGGACATGCGCACCCCTAAGAACTCCAGATCCTTTTTTGTCTTCCTTACTAATCCATATCCATAGAATTTGACATTAGGTTCATACATATTCATTTTACTGATTTCGAGTTACACTTGCAGCTAGTTTTTTATCAGAAAGTACAGAAAGAACTCCTGGGTCACCCTGTCCTGTCTCCTGCAGCTTCTCCATCTGTTTCAAAGTTCAAGGGGCCCCCCTCTTATTGCTGTTCTTTGGCTGAAGCAGTTTCTTCGAGCATAGGTTTTTTTGTGAGAACAGGCAGTCAGACCAAACAGCTATATTTGCAAGCTACAGACTTAATTCAAAGATGTACATTTTACCTAAATCCAAAATGGGTTTCTACTCTGGAAAATTTCCATTCTGTCTCACCTTCCTCTTCAGCAGTTTCTGCGATTTGTTGTAGGGGACTCTATAGAGCTACCTCCCATCTCCAATGCTTTCCTACAATATGGCAGGGCACATTAGCAAACAAGGCATATTGCTTATTATTTTCTGGTAATTTATTCTCCAATGATGCCTCAACAGAATGTTACCAAAACTTTGGTAAAAATAAAAAACCCCTTTAACACCAATGTAGCATTAAGAAGCAGGCATTTTTATTCAGCCACATGCATGAGGGTATAGCTCCTCCTAAATAACATGCAAACTAAGTACAGGAAAGTTTCTGTTTATATACTGTATTTTACATACAAATTCATTGTGTGATAGATGAGTAATGTGATGGTTGACTTTCACAATTAAAAGGCAAATATGATGCATATATGTTAGGAGAAGTTTTATAGACTTATGTTTTACTCCCCCCTTGCGTTGTTATCAGGGGGTAGCCTGGGTTTGGGACATTTGGGAGGGTGGGCTTGTCACTATGGCAACATCTGACCTCCAATCAAGATTTAAGGAAGTAAACTTCACCACTGGACAGCGAAGAAGGAGTCGATGGACAGAACTTTGGGAGGAGCTAAAGGGTTAAAAGGCGAAACCTCCATTGTGTGGATGAGCACATGGTGGGAAAAATCCTTTGCTACTGGCACCGTAATATTTTCTCTATTCAGTCTTCTGTTGTATTTTTGATAAGGTTTTAATAAACCTTTTACATTTTTAAAAAGTGAGTATCATTTCTCACAATTGATTGTCCCAGAATAAACATACATACAATAATTATTTTACCAAAGTTATTAACATATTTTCCCTCCCCTTTACTCATGCATTCTTCTGTCCTGGGGGTCCCTTTGGTGGTCCCTAGCAGTCGAGGACCCCAAAGTTATAGTTGACTGACTGTGAACTGCTGAAGTTGGCAGAAACTGAGGCTGGTTGCCTGTAGCTATATTTTTTGAAAAATCCCTTTGCTAGGATTTTTCTCCTGAGAAGCTGAAAGTCCTCAGGAACAAAATGTAAACAATAATTATCTTTTAGTATAGTTTTAATATAATATATATCATAAAATAATAAATCAAGCCTTCTGAAACATAGAGTCAACATTCTTGTCTCTTCCCTCATCCTGAGACCCCTGTGAACACCACCACAGTTGCCTTCCAGTTCTCCTTACACAATGGCCACTTTGCAGTTCCATGGGCAACATCCTCCCCTTTGAGGCTTGTGAAGCTTGTTTTCTTTGCAAACCTTCATAAGTGTGAGAAACGACTGCTCACTTATAAAATTCCAAAGGTTTATTAAACCTTAACAAAAAAAATACAACAAAAGGACTAAATAAGGAAAAATTACAGCGCTGGGAGCCCCCGTAATTATCAGCCATGTGCTCCTCTTCAAAATGGATGCTTCGCCTTTCATACCTCTAGCCCCTCCTAAAGTCTTGTCTGTCAACTCCTTCCTTGCCATCTAGTGGTGGAGATCACTGTCTTACATCTTGATTGGAGGTCAGGTATTATTATAGTAACAAGCCAACCCTCCCCAAATGCCCCACTACCAAGGCCATCCCATGATAACAATGCAAGGGGGAGGACATATTACAGTAACGTAACTATACATCTACAAAGCTTCTCTTAACATAATGTTCACCCCTTAACTGTGAGTGCCAACCATCTCATTACTCATCTATAACAATAAGCCTCACTTTGCCTTTTACTAACATCACATAAGTTCCTTGCACTGCATTAGCAATCATGTTTTTATGCAGCTTAAAGCATGTATCATAATTGCAATTATTATTATGATCACAATTATACTTTGCAAAGGTGAGGCCAACCAACCAGTCAGAGAAAATCCAAATCCTTTACATATTTTAACCAGTTACTTTCTAATCCTCCCCTTAATTCTCTGCTAGATGCAGCAACCAATTTTATCCTATCTGATCATCCAATTTAGCAGTCACATTCAGAATGTGCACACAAGTCTTGTTAAAATTCAAGTATCCACATACTCCATGTTCATGTAACAGCAATAGATCTAAAGCCAATCTGTTTTGTAAAATCATTTTAGTCATGGCTTGCAATTGTTCATTTATTTCAGTGAATCCCAAGCTGCATTTGCTAAAGTTTTCATTTGCAGAGTTAAATTGTGTATGGCTTGTCTCTTTCTGAAGGTAGATATTTGTGTAGTAAAGATGGAGTCTAAAATCCATCCTACTATGGTTCCTGTACTGGGGTGTTTCCAAGTTTCATCATGCTTAACTTTTCCCCATAGGTTCCCAGTGGTAACTCCTTCCACAAGAGACATAACATTAGTACTCTCAGTGTCCATTGCACTCTTGATTCTCCTAAGGGCAAATATATGATCTAAATTCCTTTACTTCCTATCCATACTGTGGGTCCTAATGATTTTACTGTGTCCTGTTGACAGTCTATCCTTCTCCAAGTCTCATTGTTTATTAGGTGAGACTAGGTGTCATTAAGAAAGGTAGAATAATTTCTACTAACACATCCCAACCTTAGAGCCTGGGCCACAGTCATGAGCCGCTGTACCTCAGGATTCCTACTAGTACAAGTGTATATTTGAGTGCAATTCCATTTTTCCTTTGTCCTTGGATCTTTTTGCCTTGACCTTATTAAATCAGGATTTTTTATAGTGACAAATAAGGGATCTTCTTGACGCCAGAGTGATTTTTGCTTTTATATTTCCTTCATATATATTTATAGCTCTGTAGACTATTGTTGTACAGTTATATAGTTCCTAGCTAGCTCCAGCACTTTTCCTCCCCTGATAGGTAGAAAGACAAAACACATTCCAAAGGCTCTGAGCCCTGGGAATCCAAGGCTCCTATCCTATCTTGGTTCTTCCTGGGAGCCAAGAACAAGCTACCCTCCCAAGACACTTTCTCATAAACAAAGTACAGCTAGTACCAAAAGGGGGCTTCAGAAAAGGGCTGAACCAGAAGGGGGAATTACGTCATCACTTGTGCTTCTAATTGGGAATTGTCAATTATGCTAATTTGTTAAACTTATAAAACTGTATTCATCCTATGTGGGTTTGGGATCTTTCCATATCTGCCCCTGGAGGCCTCCAATAAAGACCAGCTTTTATACTACCTATTATGTGAATATTGTCTTGAAAGTGTGTTGCTTTATTTCTAGATCTTTAAAGCATCATTCTGGGACACCTTGACTCCTTTCCCAATCTAGACACCAATGAACTGGCTATGTGGGAATCCAGGGCACAGGGAATATTTCTCTGTCTGCTCTGAGGGGTTCTGATCTCCAGAGAAACACTGCCTTTAACCTTTGCCCATGGAGTGGACTTCCAAGACTTCGAGGTAGACTAGAATCTACCAAAGTGTGAAATAGATAATAGAGAGTAGTATAGTATGTCACTTGGGTGAGAAATTTAGGTTTTGGGATTTTTAGTATGGTGTAGATAGGAAGCAAGATGGATGAATTTGGGTGTAGTCCCTGTCTTTTTCTTCTTCTTCATCTACTCAATTTTCTGCAGTGTTGGTGGCACAGGGTGATTGGTCAAGGAAAGCACAGTGCAGAGGTTATGTGGACAGTCAAGGGATGAGTTACTGGCAGATAAGTAGAAATAATGTACATTTTAAGAGTTAATTGGATGAGACAACTTTAAAAGACCTTTAAACTGTACATTTCGTGGCCATTTTGCAGTGCTTTTCCAGCACGCTGAGCCTGGTGTGGACAGCGTGCAAAACTTTAGATAAGATAACAATAAACAAGAACCTGAAGACCGAAAAAGTCCTGTGTGTCTCCTTTTTCCTGGCACAGAACTGCTACAGGAGGGTTTCCCCCATCCAGGGAGCCCCCAGAAGGGCCCAACGTAAAACAAACATCAATAACCAGTGCCTCGACGTGGCTGGATATAGTCCCATTGTCCTCTTTGAGGGCTACTCCATATTTCTGGTATTTGACATCCCCAAGGATTATTAGTGCAATCTGTCAGCTGAGAGATATTTCCTGAGGTTATTTCCAGGTCTGGTTTTGAGATACTAAAATTCTCAACAGTATTGTTCTTATGTGTCCATGGTAAGGAATATTCTCCTTCCATGTCTGTCCAATTGGCATGGATGCCATTTCCTTCCCACGTGTTCCAAAATTTTTGTCAAATTGCTGACTAAAGCTCCCCACAGAACTGAATTTTCTACAGAGGTGCGTGTTGGTTAACAAGCTGTTGTAGAGGTTACATTCTGTGATCTGCCAAAATCTATCACTAACTTTAAGACCACATTCCCCTTCTGTCCTGGTTTAAGAGACAGGTGTCTGCCCGGGAAGGTAGGAACCTTTCTGGAATGGAAAATATGACCCCCTTCTCTCCTAATTATTATAACTTTGAAATATGGGGCTTTCGGGCAAAGATATGGGAAAAGGAATAGCAGTTCTTTGCTAGAATATCTATATAACAAAGCAAACAAACAACAGCATCAACAACAAACAAAACCAGAAACAGAATAACAGCCTTCTCTCAGCCATCAAGCAACTTCCCCTTTGGTGTAGTTATGACCACAGCTGGCAGAGAGCACTGTTGGCTCCCAGCCAGGCAGGGCAGGTGCGATGATTCTTTCGTGCTGCAGGGGACGCAGTGCAGTGAGCACAGCAGCCTCTCCACTGGCAATGGTGGCTCAGGTGATGGGGTAGAGGGGAGATGGCTCCCCTTGCAAAACTCAGCAGGAGCAGCCGGTCTCAATGCCACTCTGGATGGCGAGCTGGACTGAAGCAATAGTCTAGGAGCAGCGGGCTGGAAACAGCAGAGGCAAGCACACCTGGGGTGGTGTTATAGATGAGTAATGAGATGATTGGCTCTTGCAATTAAGGGATGAATATTGTGTGTATGTTAAGAGAAACTTTACTGATGTACAGTTATGTTATCGTGGCTTGTTATTTAGATGTCCTCTGTTCTCCCCATAGTCCCCTTTCCCTCCTCTCCCCCTGTATTGTTGCCATCAGACAGCCTGGGTTGTCCGGGACATGTAGAAAGAAGGCGTGTACATGTGCCCCTTGCATGAGGCAGTTGAGAATGGGAAAAATTTGTTGCTAGGGGGGCACAGCATGACAACACCTGACCTCCAATCAAGTTGCAAGAAAGAAGCCTCCACCAATGAATGGCAAAGAAGAGTTGACTGACAGACTTTAGGCAGGGCCAAGGTTGCCTGATGCAACCCTCCCCCCAGGGGCATAAAAGGCAGAGCAGCCATTTTGTAGACAAGCATGTGTCTGCCGGGTCATGAACTCCTAGTGGCACTGTCCTTTTTCCTTATTCAGTCCTTTGCTGTATTTTGTTAAAGTTTAATAAACCTTTGAAATTTTTAAAAGTGAGCATCGTTTCTCAAAAATGGGGGGTTAGTCCAGGATATAGAAATCATGTCTCAGTGGCCCTGGGGGATTTCAGACAAGTGGCACGCCCTCACCAAGTTGGAGGCTTAAACGACTTCTCCTGGGAACATTGGAGACTGCAGATTGACACCCCGGAGACAACAAAAGACTGAATAGCGAAAAAGAAGAGGGGGAAGAAGGGAAAAAAGCCCCCTGACAAAACTGCAGACGATCTGGAGGATTGTGAGTACTTGTGTGTGTGAGTGATACGGAGTCCGGGAGTGTGCTTGGTATGTATGTGAGACTTGGGAAAAAGGCACGGTCCTTGTAATTGATTTGGCCAGATTATTTGCTCATGCACTAACCCAGCTTCAGGGGATACTGCATGGGATCCGTACTGGGGGTCTGTTGGAGCATAAGGACAATAGGACGATTGGGTATGGAGCCATTAGTGGAGATGACTGCGAGCAAGGGGTGGAACTCAAGAACAACTGGAGACTCCAGGGGGAGAGTTACCGAATTTAGGGGGGGTGTTGGATTGAAATTGAGAATTGCCAATTGGCGGGGATCGCACTTGTACCGAGGCATGGAGCCACGACGGCTCACTCGACCTGCTGGCACAAAGGACGCCAGGGGCCGCAGGTCCATGTGGGGCAGCAGCACGGAGCGTGCTCAGCGCGATAAAGCTTCTGGCGCTGCTGGCATGACGGGGTGGGGGGAGGGCAGGTGGCAGTTCTCACAAAAAAACCTATGCTCGAAGAAACTGCTTCAGCCAAAGAACAGCAATAAGAGGGGGGCCCCTTGAACTTTGAAACAGATGGAGAAGCTGCAGGAGACAGGACAGGGTGACCCAGGAGTTCTTTCTGTACTTTCTGATAAAAAACTAGCTGCAAGGGTAACTAGCTGCAAGTGTAACTCGAAATCAGTAAAATGAATATGTATGAACCTAATGTCAAATTCTATGGATATGGATTAGTAAGGAAGACAAAAAAGGATCTGGAGTTCTTAGGGGTGCGCATGTCCTTTAGGGGGACAATGATCCCCACATGCGCCCAGCGCTGTAATAAACATACCGGCTTTACAACTTTTACAAAATTGTGGGTTTTTTTCTTTCCGCAAATCAGGTGCACGGAGTGTGATTGCACATGGCGCTGCCCACAGTTAAGGGATCAACCCAGTAGTACGGGTGTCCCCAGACCACACCAGAATGCTGCGGCTTCTCTGCAATCTGCCGGCATAAAGCTGAGTGATCGCAGGAAACCACATGAGTGCCTTTCAGCAGTTGCCAGTGCTAGTGCGCTGGAAGGCACCGGAGTGCTGGATTGTGCCGGCTTCCCTGTGGTATCTGCCGGCAAAAAGCCATGGTCCTGCGAGAGGTCACGTGGGTGGCTTTCAGCAGTTGTCCATGCTTGCACCGGGATGTGAAGCTGCAGCGGCTCCCCCACCCACTAGCACAAAGAAAGCCGGGGCAGCAGG
>NW_005055241.1:8081-9577 GCF_000277835.1 Geospiza fortis
CCCCGGTGCCCGGTACTGAGTGGCAGCCATGGCCCCGGTGGGAGGGGGTCAAGAAGGAGAGAGGGGGCAAGAGAAAAGCGAGGCGCGGGCCTTGCCCATGGGGCTTCCCCCCATGCAAGTGACTGTCTGCAAGTTTCCCACTCCCAAGGTGACCTGCTAGGGCAGAGCTCGTCCATGCTGAGGACATGCAGCAGTAGGCAGTAATGGCGGCCAGGGAGAGTGGGACATGGTGTGGAGGATGCCACTGTGAGCCAAGAGGGGAGGAGCCGGCACTGGCAGTGAGCAGTGAAGCCAGGGCAGCCTCCCCCACGTGCTTGGGTGCAACAGAAGCGTGCAAAAAGCAGCTCCCGACCCGCCATGGCCCCGAGTGCAGAGCGGCAGCCGCGGCCCCAGTGGGGGGGTGAGAGAAAGGTGAAGAGCGGGCCTCGCCCCTGGGACTTTCCCTCCCCGCAAGCGGCTGTGTGCAAGTTTCCTGCTCCCAAAGTGAGCTACTAAGGCAGAGCTTGTCCTTGCTGAGGCCACGCAATGGTAGGCAGTGATGGCGGTTGGGGAGAGCGGGAGACAGTGTTGACGACGATACTGTAGACCAGAAAGGAGGGTGCTGGTGCCAGCAGTGGGTGGTGATGCTAGAGAAGAGATAACTCTGTTAAGGCTTGTTCAGCCTCGCTCATCAGCCCCATTGTGAGAGGGACAGTGAGTCACTTAATCTCACTATTTCTCCAGACCTTGCCTGGTTGTTTGTTTTCCTTTGCTTTCATCAAGGAAAGTAAGGTTTTTTCTTTCTTTCTCTCTTGTTCTTTCTTTTCTTTTTCTTCTCGCTGTTTTGTTACGAGAGGCTGTTAGAAAGATGGGTCTAAGAGCAAAAAAAAAAAATCCCCAAGGGGAGGGAGAAATTAAAAGATACCCCTAAACAACCACCTAAGAAGAAGACTAACCTGGTAAAGATGCAGCCCCAACACCAAAAGTGAAAATAAAGTTATGCAGTGTAGCAGCCACAGGGCCTGCAAGGCCTCCCTGGCAGTCAGCAGCCTAAGATAAGAAATGCCTAGTCATGATGACTGGACCTAAGAAGCCCCTCGTCCGCCTTCGGACCCTTGTTATCTCTCTGTAAGACCATAGGTCATATTCGCCTCAATCCTTACTATTGGACTGTTTCCCAAAACCCCTATACCCTATATAAGCTCCTACTTCTGCGCTGTTCAGCAGAAGAGCTGTCACTGTCACCCTTCGCAGAAGCTGCCAATAAAGACACCTCTGTGGAACCTCATACAACCTTCTCCTCTCTCTCCCTGTGTCTGCCGAGGCACTTAGCAAGCAAAGAGCTGAAATCACTAAAGAGCTGAATTCACCAAAGAGCTGATCTCACTTAAGAGCTGAGCTGCTTGCTAAGATTGCCGGTGGCTGGGAGCCTGCCTGAGGGACCTGGTCAGGTTGTGCTTAGTGGGACTTCGCTATCCAGACACCTACGGCAGGGGGGGGGGGGGAGGCACCCCAAA
>NW_005055241.1:9873-16205 GCF_000277835.1 Geospiza fortis
CTTCTTCTTCTTCTTCTTCTTCTTCTTCTTCTTCTTCTTCTTCTTCTTCTTCTTCTTCTTCTTCTTCTTCTTCTTCTTCTTCTTCTTCTTCTTCTTCTTCTTCTTCTTCTTCTTCTTCTTCTTCTTCTTCTTCTTGTCCTCCATCTTCTGCTGTGATGGTGAAATTTCTGGATTGGTTTAGAGTAGAGACAGACTGTCTAACATAGGTGATAGATATTGGAAAATTATTTTAAATAAAGTACTCATAGTTCTTAGTATAAAAAGCTAACACCACCCCAAAGGTGGTCAGTGTGCCTCAACCTGACCTGCTGGACAGATCTCCGCAGGTCAGAGAAAGAATGCCATAGATAAGAGAAAATAACCTTGAAAAGCAGAACTGACGAATCTTGACTTCTTCAGTCTCGAGGCTGGGAAAAAAGAGACTTTTTAATACCTCAGGAGCCATTTTGAGCACAGAAACCCAAGATATAACAATTGAAGAATAACTCCAGTACAGATCAGGGAGAACAGACTTCTCACTGAACAACCCTCCTAACTCTGGCCTCAGTCCTGAATCTCAAAAGAAAGCTACTCTGCACCCCACTCCATCCAAACAAAAAATCCTGGATTCAAGAAAAACACTGACTTGGGATATGCTTTGTTTTCCTCCTTCCTTTTGCCACCTCCTACCTTTTCCTCTTTCTCTATGAACACTTATTTTTTAATCAAGTGTAACACAGATCAGTCGTTCTCCACTCAAATTTAACAGAAGCAAGGTGCTACTATTCTCGTTCCAGGACCCCACTAGGAGTGCTGGAGCATAGGTCTGTGAGGGTAAACAGTTAAATCTTGCCCAGAGGGTAACAGGCAGTAGATGTGATCCATCTCATGTCAAGACTGGCCTGGTCTTTCCTGTTTGTACTTATAGTAGCATGTTTTAACTAATTGTGAGCATAATTAACTGATTAAGTAGTATGAGAAAAGGCAAAAAGGTGAAGAAGACTGTGCCACAATGTCCCACCCATACTCCCCTCTTCTGTCCCCATCCCCGGCATGTCATAATCCCATAGGGAGAGACCCGTGGAGAAGTCGGGGCCAGGAGAGCTCTAAGGGAGTGCTGTGCCCGTGTGTGCCAGTGTGCACGGCTCTGTGTGCACACATAGGTGCTGAGGTGCACACATGTGTCAGTGTACATGGCTATGTGCACGTGTGTTGAATTGCACACTCTCAAGTGTGAGTGGGTTTGTGCACAGCTCTGTGCTTGTGAGTGCGCACAGGCTCTGCAGATGTGAGCATGGCCCTGTGTGGGATATGTGTGTGGTTGATGTGTAGGACACTGCACACATTAGTGTGCACAGCTCTGTATGCACATGTGCTGGTGTGCGCAGGTTAGGCTTGCACAGCTCCATGTGTGTGTACAAGTGTGTGCTATTAGCAAGTACCAGGGCTCTGTGCAGGTGAGCAGGTGCCTGTTTGTGCACTAGCTCTGCACATGTCCCTAGGTGCACACATGAGCTAAGCACACCCAGAGATGTGGCTCTGGATACACAGCTCATTGCATCCGGCTGCTGTCCCACCTAGGAAAAACAGACGTGTGTGTCACTACTGAGCTCTGATGGCTAGAGTGGTCCCTGGCTCTCTGTGTACACTCTGTTCTCTTAAAAAGAAGAATTTGCCTCTGCGTTTCCCTTTTATAGGTGTTAAAGCAAAGAGAGGCTGCCTGCTCTAGAGAGAAGGGAAATCATAGGCATGGCCAGTCCTTTGTCCCTTTTCTCTAAGAGAACTGTCTTCTTCATGAGCCCAAGGGCGGGACAGCCTAGCACAGCCTAGCACAGCTGAAGACCCAGCTGGGTACAGGAAGAGTAGGCGGCTGTGGCCAAAAAGATTTTGCTAAACCCAGAAAGTTTTGGAGAATGCTGATGGCAAATCCTAATGTGGTGTTGCCTCCCTCTACTCACTGTCCCTGTACTGTTGGGTGAGTAACTGCTGAAGATATTCTCGTGAGAAACGACTGCTCACTTATAAAGTTTAACAAAAAAATACAACAAAAAAACTAAATAAGGAAAAATTACAGCACTTGGAGCCCCTGTGACTATCAGCCACATGTTCATCTACAAAATGGATGCTCTGCCTTTTATATCCTTAGCCCCTCCCAAAGTTTTATGTCAACTCCTTCTCTGCTATCCATTGGTGGAGATTACTTTCTTACATCTTGATTGGAGGTCAGATGTTGTTACCCTGTGCCTCTTGGTAATAAGCTGGCCTTCTCTAAATGCCCTGACTACTGAGGCTATTACAAGGGGAAGGGGAAAGAGGACTATGGGGAGGACATATTACAATAACATCACTATACATTTTAACATCTATATAATATCTATCTGTTAATTGTGAGAGCCAACTATTATATTACTCATGTATAACAAACCCCCCTTTTCTATAAGTTATTTGGTTCGAACAATTAACCCTCTTTTTTTTTTATTCTGTTAATTTACTTTTACTTCTCAGAAAAAATAAAAAATAAATTTTTATTAGCATCTGTTGGTGTGGGTGAGGACAGTGGGAATAGGAAAAAGCATCTTAGGTTTTCCTAAGATACACCTATTTGGAAAAATGGGATCACAGAATTCTGGTGTGGCTTTTTTTACTCTCATTTACTGTGTCTATGGGGTTGTTACTCATAGTAGGTGTATCTTAGTGGTGAGTATAGAGGCCAACTCGGTCTTGTCTTTCAGTCTCTGTTGTATTAAGAGACAACTGAGGAATGATAGAGGTCTGGTATGGCTTTCATGTTCCCACCTTACCATGCCTACAGGATTGCTGCCCACAGCAGGGCTATAATCTTCTTGGTGGTGAACACAGGGGCCAACCCAGTCTTGCCCTCTATTTCTTGTTTTACTCTACTTGTTGGTTCTTAAGGAAACCACACCAATACCTCTTACGGTTCCCTATGTACCTCCCCTCAACAGATGCTTGTAATTCTTATCTATTAAAACAGGACAATTACATTATTAAATGATACAGTTCAAACTCCCTACTTAAAGTGTTGGTTAAAACAATCTTCAAGCTGGCTGGTGTAAGCTCGACTTTACTTTTGGACATCTTCGAGTTTCTTTGGCTATGTCTTATTCGGTCTGGATGTTACAGTCTATTCGTTGGGTTCTTTCACTGGGCTTCTAATTCTCTCAACATGAGTCCACTTTTGCTCTGCAGTTCATACAGTCAACTACTAACAGTGGTTAGTAGTACCTGAAAGGGACCTCTCCACTGAGGGGTTAAACTGAAGATAAAGTACATAGTACTGTCTTATATATTTGACACAAGGGAACTGAGTGGCCTACGAAGTATTACAATCACAGAGAGATTTAGTACCTAGCTTAGCATCTTGTTTTGACGGTTGTAGTTTCTAGGGAACGTGGGTTAGAATAGCAGTGGGTCACAGCGATTGTAGATACTCTTGTTTATAGAGATTTAATGGAAACTTAAACATTATTAAATTTGATGGAAATCACTGTATACAACTTTACATAAACTTTTGGCAAAGTTATACATAGAGGCAAATTATTTTCCTTATAAGAACAGGGTGTATACAGAGAGCTAGGTAGTGACACACACAAATACACATATACACACACATCTGTTTTTCTAGGTGGGACAGCAGTTGGATGCACAGAGCCGTGTATCTAGAGCTATGTCTCTGGGTGGGCCCAACCCATGTGGGTACACAAGAACATGTGCAGAGCTAGTGTACATACACACATGTACCTGCTCACCTGTACAGAGCTCTTGTGTACTATGGTACTTGTTACAGCACACAATTGTGTACACTCAACTTGCTACATCAGCACACGTTGTTATACAGACACTCACTCATGTAGTCTCTACTGATGCACATGTGCCTACAAGCACAAGACTTGCTTGTACGTAGAGTTTGAGCACACCAATGTGTGCAGTGCTATACATAGTAATATATATACGTCTCACACAGAGCTATGTTCACACTTGCAGAACTTGTGCATACTCACAAGCACAGAGCTGTGCACACTGGTTCACACATGTACAGCACTCTTTCAGAGCTCTCCTGGCCCTGATGCCCCTGTGGGTCTCTCATGTCATGGTGAGGATGGGGATAGGAGAGGGGAGTGTGGGTGGGACGTTGTGGTACAGTTTAAAGAGTGCCTTCTGTGCCTTTGGGGTTGGAACAGACAGGCCTGTCATCTCTGACTTAAGGAGGGAAAGGTATCTGTGTCATGCATCTAAGCCTTTGACACTTGAGGTCTTCTCTTAACCTGAAAGAGAGGTAGTACTTTGCCAGTGTTCTTTAGTGGTAGAGGGTTTTGTTGGAGGCTGTTCTTGCTCTTTCCAACACTTGGCAATGTGGTAGGGAAGCAGGAAAAGCTTCAGGGAAGGAAAAGAACACGACAGATGAGTTGAGTGATGATGAAGGCATCAAACCACAGAGGAGAGGGGGCTACAAACTACAAAAAGGGTCTACCAGGAGCCAGCTACACCCTCAACTCTAAAACAACAGGGGAAGCTACAAACAAAGGGAAAATGTCACTGCACTAGGACTCTGCAAATCTGCAGTGAGACACAAACTGGGAAAATCTCCCATTTCTTTCTCCTCTTCCTTGAGCATTTCTGCCAGAAGGAGGAAGTACACCCACGTGCTGGCAGCTCCTTGACTTTCCTTCTCACTCTGCCACAAGTGCTGACTAATTAATTACACACAAGGCAAGACTTGCCTGCAGCCACTGGAGCAGGAGGCAGCAGGAGACTACACAGCAAATGCCTGGCACGACATGTCCTAGATGCAGGTACAGATCTGAAATTGTGTTTATCTCACAGTTTCATGCCACGACCCCCTGTAGCTCTGCCACTCTTATTGGTCCTTGGTGGTGGGAGGGAAGCTGGGAGGAAAAGCAGAGTGAAGCTTTCAGGACACAGCCCTCAGCTGAAGAAAAACTCTTAGGAGCTGATCAAGAGAGGAAATCACCACACTTGGGCACAGAGCTGGGCCCGGGGAGTAAAGCAGGGCAGGCAGTCTGGTTTTGGGCATTTCACACTCCCCCTGCCCCACAGAAATAGGGCTGCACCAGTTTGGAATAAATGGGAAGGCAGGCACAAAGAGAAAACTACTGTTTTATACTCTCTCAATGCTTATCTAACTTAAAGAGCTTGTGTAGTGCTCCCCAGCAGCCCCAACCATAAGGTGGTCAGTGCCTGAAAGGCAACAGGGGTTTAAACTATGGCAGGAAACGACAGGCACACTCTAGTTTCTAAAACTCACCTGTCAGTGCACTCTTTTGTTGGGAAGGATGAAAGTTTTGACAAGAAAGTCTCACAGATATGTATGCTTAGCAGAAAGATTTTTAAATGTAGAGTCTGATGAAGGAATAGAGATGGAAGCAAGTTTTGATATAGAAGAAAATAATTGCTGAGCCAGTCGTACTGGCTAACTAAGGAGGCAAAGGGTATGTTAGTTAGAAGGTGTTTTTATGGCTTAGAGCAAAGGATAAACCCACCTCAAACAAGAAGATGTTTTTACCAAGCAGAAAGATAGCACAGGCAAACAAGTCAGCAAAGTTGCAAGTAGAAAAAGGTCTCAGAATTTTCCACTGCAAGAAAACTGAATAACAACTTCTAGCTTAAACTGCTGTAGATAAAAGTTAAGGTATAGATTGGTTCTACTGTATTAAGATGCTAAGCAAAGAAAAGTATATAATGCAATGTAACCAAAAACAAAGGGTCTCCAGGCCTGCCTGCAGCTGGAGCTGACAGCTGTAGGCACAGGCTCTGTCGCCCACGACCCTGGACTGCTGTAACATCTTGGATGGAATAAACTGCATTTTGGAGAGCCGCCTGGAGTCCCGCATCTCTCATTTAGGCTCGTACGCTCTTTCTTAATGTGTTTGGCAACTACCAGATGAAAAGCCTAAAGATTAAGGAATAAGAAAAGAAAAGCCTAGTAGCAGCCCAGAGGAGGGCAAGAGAAGGGGGGAGATGATCCTCTTTCTCCTTTTGGGGACTTTTAATTAGCAAACTACAGGTCCTTTCAGTAAGGCTCGCTTTCCTAATTAGCTAGAAGGAGAAAGAAAGAGAACAAGTGAAGAAAGAGGAAGAAAGGAAAGGAAAAAAACCCCTTTATTTCTTCCTGAAAAGCAAAAACAAAAAAACCCAACCCGCTTGCAATTCAGGGACTTTTGTACTACTGGGTAGGCTCTGCTGCTCGCTGCCATGTTCTGGTTCTCTGCTGCCTCCCGGTTTACTAGTGCACAGCAACTGCTGAAAGCCACTCATGCGGGCCCACGAGACCTCTGCACAACAGACAGCTCTGTGAAAAACGCCAATCACTT
>NW_005055242.1:0-629 GCF_000277835.1 Geospiza fortis
CTACATGACGTGAGTTGGGGACATGGGGACAGCGGGGAGGGGGTGGCCGTGTCCCCAATGTCCCCAGCTGACCCCTCCCCCTCCCGCAGGAGCGATGACTTCACAGTTGCCATGGAGACGGTGACAGCCTGGGCCTGGGGTCCCCTGAGCTTCCTCACCTTCCTCGCCCTCCTGCGGCAGCACCCGGCCCGCTACATCCTGCAGCTCGTGGTGTCCCTGGGTACGTGGCCCTGTGTCACCTGTGTCACCTGTGTCACCATCTCAGTGTCCCCTGTCCCCAGTGCACCCATTGTGCCGTGGCCCTGTGTCCCCAGTGTCACCGTCCCCCAGATGGGCTCTGTCGCAGCCCCCAGCCTGTCCCTGTCCCCAGGCTGTCCCCATGTCCCTGTTGCTGTCCCTAACCCCTGTCCTTGTCCCTGTCTGTGTCCCCAGGCTGTCCCTAACTGTGTCCCTGTCCCTGTGTCCCCAGGCCAGCTGTACGGTGACATCCTGTACCTCACCCCGGCCGTCCCAAGGCTGTCCCCAGGCTGTCCCCATGTCCCCTGTGTCCCTGTCTGTGTCCCCAGGCTGTCCCTAACTGTGTCCCTGTCCCTGTGTCCCCAGGCCAGCTGTACGGTGACATCCTGTAC
>NW_005055242.1:2835-3421 GCF_000277835.1 Geospiza fortis
GGGGACAGCGAGGGGACATTGGGGGGCGTCTGGGGACACTGAGGGGCACCAGGGACACTGGGGAGGACCCGGGGGGACATCAGGGGACACTGAGGGGACAAAATGAGCACCGGGGGGTGACAGCGAGGGACACCGGGGGCATCTGGGGACGCTGGGGGTATCGGGGGGCAGCAAAGGGCGTTGGGGGACACCAGGGGGACACCAGGGGGCACTGGGAGATATTGAGGGACACGGGGTGACATCAGGGGACGCAGGAGGACATGGAGGGGACACTGAGGGACAGTGAGGGGACATCAGGGGACACTGGGGTGACACCTGGGGGACATCAGAGGACAGGAGGGGGACATCAGGGGGACACTGTGGGGACACCAGGGGACGTGAGGGACCTGCCGGGTTCGGTGTCCCCGCGGTGTCGCGCTGTCGTCATTGTCCCCTTTTTGCCCCTGTTTGTCCCCAAATTGTCACTGCTTTGGGACATCCCCCATTTTGGGACCCCTCCTTGTCCCCCGAGTTTTCCTGGACCCTCCCCCACCCCCCACCCTTTTCCCTGCTGCCCTGGGACCCCTCCCCACATTTCCCGGTGTCC
>NW_005055242.1:4844-7589 GCF_000277835.1 Geospiza fortis
ACTGGGAGCACTGGGGAGGGGTCCCTGAGGAACTGGGAGCAATGGGGAGGGGTCCCACGGGCACTGGGATCAATAGGGAGGGGTCCCTGAGGAATTGGGATCAATGGGGAGGGGTCCTTGAGGAACTGGGATCAATGGGGAGGGGTCTCATGGGCACTGGGAGCACTGGGGAGGGGTCCCTGAGGAACTGGGAGCAGTGGGGAGGGGTCCCATGGACACTGGGAGCACTGGGGAGGGGTCCAAGGTGCCATTCTGGAGGTCCCAGCTGGATTTTTGGGGATCCTAGTTGGATTTTTGGGGATCCCATCTGAATTTTTGGGGATCCCATCTGGTTTTTTTTGAGGTTCCCGGCTGTTTTTCTGGGATCCCATCTGGATTTTCAGGGTTCCCGTCTGGTTTTTTGGGGATCCCATCCAGATTTTTGGGGATCCCAGCTGTTTTTGTGAGAGTCCCATCTGGACTTTCGGGGATCCCAGCCAGTTTTTTTGGATCCCAGCTGTTTTTTCAAGGATTTCATCTGTATTTTTGGGGTGCCACGTGTACTTTGGGGTGCCATCTGGATTTTTAGGGTGCCGTCAGTATTTGGGGTCCCATGTGTATTTCGAGATCCCATCTGTTTTTCTGAGATCCCATCTGGATTTTTTGGGATGCTATCTACATTTTTGCATTTTCCCAGCCAGTTTTTTAGGATCCCAGCTGTTTTTTCAAGGATTTCGTCTGTATCTTGGGGTACCATGTGTTATTTTGGGGTGCCATGTGTACTTTGGATTTTTGGGGTCCCATTTGTATTTTGAGATCCCATCTGTACTTGGGGTCCCACGTGTATTTTGGGGTCTCACATTTATTTAGGGTGCTATGTATATTTTGACATCCCCTCTGTATTTTGGGGTGCCCTGTGTATTTTGGGTCCTGTTAGTATTTTGGGGTGCCATCTGTACTTGAGATCCCGTGTGCATTTTGAGGTCCCACCTGTTTTTGTGACATCCCATCTGTTTTTCTGAGACCCCATCTGGTTTTTTTTTGTTTAATCCCATCTGCATTTTCGGGGCTCCCGGGCAGTTTTTTAGGATCCCAGCTGTTTTTTTCAAGGATCTCACTGTATTTTTGGGGCGCTGTGCGTTATTTTTGGGGTGCCCAGAGCCCATCAACACGTTCCACGGGATCCAGCACAACGAGGACGAGCCCATCCGGGTCAGCTACCACCGCAACATCCACTACAACTCCGTGGTGAACCCCAACAAGGCCACCATCGGCGTGGGGCTGGGGCTGCCCTCCTTCAAACCGGGGGTACGGCATGGGGGACCCCGAGTTTGGGGTCTGGGGGCTGTGATTTGGGGAGTGGGAGCCTCCCTGAGCCCCCCATTCCATCCCTGAGCCCCCTTTCCGTGGGGCTGGGGCTGCCCTCCTTCAAACCGGGGGTACAGGGCAGGGGGGACCCCGAGTGTGGGGACTGGGGGCCTTGAATTGGGGAGTGGCACCCCGAGATTGGGGTGGGGCACCCCGAGTTCAGGAGGTGGGACCCCGAGTTTGGGGTCTGGGGGCTGTGATTTGGGGAGTGGAACCCCCATTTTGGAGAGCAGGAACTGATTTGGGGGGTCCCGCCCTGAGATTGGGGGGTGGGACTATCCCTGAGCCCCCCATTCCATCCCTGACCCCCCCATTCCATCCCTGAGCCCCCCTATTCCATCCCTGAGCCCCCTCCTTCAAACCGGGGCTATGGGGCAGGGGGACCCCGAGTTTGGGGGGTGGGGAGTCTGATTTGGGCAGTGGGACCCCAATTGGGGGTCTGGGGGCCTTGGTTTGGGGGGTGGAACCCCTGCACGTCCCACGGTGTCCCCTGTGGTGTGTTCCCGGTGTCCCCTCAAGTCCCCGTGCCCCACAGCGTCCCCCCCATATCCTCAGTGTCCCCTCATGTCCCCAGTGTCCCAGTGTCCCCTCACATCCCTGTGTCCTGCAGTGTCCCCAGTGTCCCTGGTGTCCCCAATGCCCCCTCATATCCCCAATGTCCCCGCTGTCCTCAATGTCCCCAGTATCCCTAATGTCCCTAGTGTCCCCAATGTCCCACAGTGTCCCCTGTGTCCCCACTGTCCCCTCACGTCCCCTGTGTCCCCTCACGTCCCCGCTGTCCCCAGCTGGCGGAGCAGTCGCTGATGAAGAGCGCCATCAAGACGTCGGAGGAGTCATGGATCGAGCAGCAGATGTTGGAGGACAAGAAGCGCGCCACCGACTGGGAGGCCACCAACCAGCAGTGGGGGAGCAGTTGGCCGGCGAGTCCTACCTGCAGTGGCTGCGCGACCAGGAGAAGCAGGCGCGGCAGGTGGGACAGCGCCCGTGTGTCACCGTCCCTGTCACCGTCTGTGTCCCCATTGGTGTCCCCGCCATCCCCTGGCGTCTGTTGGTGTCACCATTGGTGTCCCTGGTGTCACCGTCGCTGTCCCTGTCATCCCTGGTGTCACCATTGGTGTCACCATCCATGTCGCCATCCGTGTCAGCATCCGTGTCCCTGGTGTCACCATTGGTGTCACCACCGGTGTCCCTGCCAGCCCCTGGTGTCCCCCCAGGTGTCCCCAACCTGTCATGGTGTTCTCTTTGCTCCAAAAGTGACGTCCGACCATTGTCCCCCTGCCCTGTGGTCACTCCGTGGTCACTGTGGTCACTCTGTGGTCACTCTGTGGTCACTCTGGTGTCCCCTCTGTGTCCCCCAGCCGCGCAAGGCCAGCGCCGCGTGCAGCTCGGGCCCGGCCG
>NW_005055242.1:9513-10793 GCF_000277835.1 Geospiza fortis
TTTGGGGGATTTTTGGGTGGGTTTAGGGGCGTTTTGGGGGGGATTTTGGGGTGTTGTATGGTTGTTTTGAGAAGGGGTTTGGGGCAGTTTAGGGTTGGTTTTGGGGGATTTTGGGTTGTTTTGGGAGGGTTTTGGGGCATTTTAGGGTTTTTTGAGGGGGTTTTGGAGGATTTTGGGTCGTTTTGGGGGGATTTTGGGGGATTTTTGGGTGGTTTCAGGGGTGTTTTGGGTGGGATTTTGGGGCGTTTTAGGGTTTTTTGAGGTGGTTTTGGAGGATTTTGGGTTGTTTTGGGGGGGTTTTGGGGCGTTTTAGGGTTTTTTGAGGGGGTTTTGGAGGATTTTGGGCTCTTTTGGGAGGGTTTTGGGGCATTTTAGGGTTTTTTTGGGGGGTTTCAGGGGATTTTGGGTTTTAGAGTTGTTTTTTTGGGGGGAATTTTGGGTTTGGGGGGATTAGGGGAGTTTTGTGGTTGTTTTGAGGGGTTTTGGAGGATTTCGCATCGTTTTCAAGGGATTTTGGTTTGTTTTGGGGGGATTTTGGGCCTTTTAGGGATGATTTTGGGGCATTTTAGGGTTGTTTGAAGGAGTTCTGAAGGATTTTGCGTCGTGTTGGGGCGTTTTAGGGCTGTTTGGGGGGATTTTGGGGCGTCGTAGGGTTGTTTTGGAAGGTTTTAGGGTCATTTTGGGGTGATTTAGGGTCCTTTTGGGGGTGTTTAGGGTCGTTTGGGGGGCCTTAGGATCATTTTGGAGTGTTAGCATGCAGTTTAGAAGAAATTATTCATTTTTTCCCAATTTTTGAGCTCAAATTCACCCCAATTTCAATACCTGGGCTGCATCCAGTGCTTCAAAACTTTTTATTCCCCCAAACCCCCAACCATGTCCCCCAGCCCAAATTGAAATTTTTGGTAGTTTTGGAGGTTGAGGGTCGTTTTGGGGGAGATTTGGGGTCGGTTTTGGGAGTTTAAGGTAATTTTTGGAGGTTTAGGGTGATTTTGGGGCTGATTTAGGGTCATTTTGAGGGACTTGGGATCATTTTGGAGGCTTGGCATGAAGTTTAGGGGTGGAATTTTTACTCTTAGGCTCATTTAATGAAAACTTTTAGTAAGTTGGGATTTTGAAAACTTGACCAGCCTGAATTTTTGATAAAAACCCCACAGAGGGAGCAGATTCATCCCTTTATTTTCCAATTTTAGAGCCCAAATCCACCCCAACCTCCTCCCCACCCCGATTTCAATACCTGGGCTGCATCCAGAGCTGCCAAACTTTTTATTCCCCCCCCCAAC
>NW_005055242.1:14784-15091 GCF_000277835.1 Geospiza fortis
CCGATGTTGGGGTTTCCCCCCGTGTTTTGGGGTTCTCCCCTCGATTTGGCCTGTCCCTCCCCAATTTTGCCTGTCCCTCCCTGATTGGGATGCCCCCCTCAGATTTGGGGTTTCCCCCCCGATGTCGGGGTCCCCCCCTGATATTTCGGGGTTCACCCCCGCTGTTTGGGGGCGCTGTTGCAGGTGCTGGAGGGGCTGGATTACCTGCACACCAAGTGCAAGATCATCCACACGGACATCAAGCCCGAGAACGTGCTGCTGTGCGTGCCCCAGCCCTACCTGCGGCACCTGGCGGCGCAGGCGGCGC
>NW_005055242.1:15101-16176 GCF_000277835.1 Geospiza fortis
GGGGGCGCGGGGGGCCGGCCCCCCCCGCGGGGCAGGTACCCCAAAACACATCAATACGTGGTGGGGGGGAGCCCCAAAATACATCCACGGGAGGGAGGGTACCCCCCTGTAGGGCAGGTACACCAAAATCCATCCCCCGGGTGAAAGGGTGCCCCAAAATTCATCTTCTGGGGGTCAGGGAACCCCAAAATCCATCCTCGGGGGGAGGGTGCCCCAAAACCCACCCCACAGGGGAGGGATCCCGAAAATCCAATCCTGGTGGGCAGGGAGCCCCAAAATCCATCCCCTGAGGGGCAGGTACCCCAAAACCTGCCCCAGGGGGCAGGGAGCCCCAAAATCCTCCTCAGGAATGCAGGTGACCCCCAAAAATCCATCCTGGGGTGTGGGTAACCCCAAAAACCCATCCCGTGTGCAGGTACCTGTTGATCCCCCAAAAGTCCAGGTGTGCCCAACCCCCCACTCACTGCTCTGGGGGTCCCCAAATCCCCACACCTGGGCTGACCCCCCCTCCTGTCTGTCCACAGTGAGCTCGGCACCCCAGGAGGAACCTGTGAGTGTGATTGCACACCTGAGTGTGTGTGTGCTCACCCGGGTGTGCTCACCTGGGTGTGTGTGCTCACCTGGGTGTGCTCACCTGGGTGTGCTCACCTGTGTGTGCTCACCTGGGTGTGTGTGTGCTCACCTGTGTGTGTGTGTGCTCACCTGGGTGTGTGTGCTCACCTGGGTGTGCTCACCTGTGTGTGCTCACTTGTGTGTGTGCTCACCTGTGTGTGTGTGTGCTCACCTGTGTGTGCTCACACCTGTCCTTGCACACCTGTATGTGTGTGCTCACCTGTGTGTGTGTGCTCGCCTGTGTGCGTGTGCTCACCTGGGTGTGTGTGCTCACCTGTGTGTGCTCACACCTGTCCTTGCACACCTGTGCTCTCCCACCCGAGCATGCTCACCTGTGTGCCCCCCCGCATGCTTTTGCACACCTGTCTGCCCTCTGCCCCCAAAATCGAGGGAATCCCCCAAAAACCGAGGGAATCCCCCAAAACCCATCCCCTCCCTCCCAGGAGCGGCTGTCGCGGGCTCA
>NW_005055243.1:0-902 GCF_000277835.1 Geospiza fortis
AAGGGAAAATTGGGAATTTTAGGGGAAAAGATTGGGGAAAATGGGGGAAAACTGGGAAATTTGGGGGGAAAATAATGTGGGAAACGGGGATTTGGGGAAAATGGGATTTTGGGGAAAATGAGAATTTTGGGGAATTTAGGACAGGTTTTTCTGGGATTTTAACGGGATTTTAGTGAAATGTTAATGGGGATTTTATTGGGATTTTTAATGGGGAATTTAATGGGAATTGAATTAGATTTCAAAGAGATTTTAATGGGATTTGAATAATGGGGATTTTTATGGGATTTTAGTGCGATTTTATTGGGGATTTGAGTGGGAATTTTAATGGGATTTTTATAGGATTTTAAATGGATTTTAACTGGATTTTTATGAGGGTTTTAATGGGATTTGAAATGAAATTTTAGTGGGAGTTTCATGGGGATTTTAATGGGATT
Source organism: Geospiza fortis (assembly GCF_000277835.1). Taxonomy (NCBI): domain Eukaryota; kingdom Metazoa; phylum Chordata; class Aves; order Passeriformes; family Thraupidae; genus Geospiza; species Geospiza fortis. The sequence goes on from NW_005055243.1 coordinate 435, forward strand.
TTTAGTGCGATTTTAATGGGATTTCCCTGGGATTTTTAGTGAAACTTTAGTGGGAGTTTAATGGGGATTTAATGAGAATTTAATGGGATTTTTAATGGGGATTTAATCGGATTTTACTGGGCATTTTTAGTCGGATTTTAATCGGATTTTAATGGGATTTTAGTGGGAATTTTATGGGGATTTTAATGGGGATTTTTATCTGGATTTTTATGGAATTTTAATGGGAATTTTAATGGGATTTTAGTGGGATTTTAGTGGGATTTTAGTGGGATTTTAATCAGATTTTAATAGGATTTTAACTGGATTTTAGTGGGGATTTTATGGGGATTTTTATGGAATTTTAATGGGGTTTTTAATGGGATTTTAATGGGATTTTTAATGGGATTTTAATGGGGATTTTAGTGGGATTTTAATGGGATTTTAACTAGATTTTTATGGGATTTTAATGGGATTTTTAATGGGATTTTA
>NW_005055243.1:3486-7652 GCF_000277835.1 Geospiza fortis
GGGGGAAATTTTGGGGAAAATTTGGGGATTTTTGGGGGAAATTTTGGGGAAAATTTGGGGATTTGGGGGTTTTTTTAACGGGGGGAGGTGTTGGAGGAGTTGGTTTGCATTTTGGGGGGGTTTTGGGGATAAATTTGCCGATTTGGGGGCTTTTTGAGGGGTTTATTTGGATTTTTTGGGGGAAGATTTGGGGTTTTCTCGGGGGGGTTTATTTGGATTTTTTGGGGTTTCTTTTGGGTTTCTTTGGGGATTTTTTAAAGGGAGAAATTGGGGGTTTGGGCAGAATTTTTCTTATTTTTTGGGGGGAAATTTGGGGATTTTTTTGTTTGGTTTTTTGGGGGGATTTATTTGGATTTTCGGGGTTTTTTTTGGGTTTATTTGGGGATTTTTGGGGGATTTTTGGGGGAGTTTGAAGAGCTCCTTTGGATTTTTTTTTCCAGGTTTTTTGGGGGGGAATTTTGGAAGAATTTTTTGTGGTTTTATTTGGATTTTTTTGAGGTTTTTTAGGGGAGTTTTTTTTTCAGCTTTTTGGGGGGATTTTTGGGGAATTGATGGGAACGTTTTTCGGGTTTTTGGGGGGATTTTTTGGGGATTTTTTTCCCATTTTCGGAGGCGACTTTGGGGGGATTTTTAGGGATTTTTGTTTTTTGGTGTTTTGGGTCATTTCGCGAAGTTTTGGGCGAATTTTTTGGAGTTTTTTGGGATTTTTTGGAGTTTTTTGTGATTTTTTTGTGGTTTTTTTCCCCTTTGACCCCTCCCCCAACTCCCCCTAAAAATCCCCAATTTTGGGGAATTTTCAATTTTTTTTTTTCCATTTTTTTTCCCCCCCCCAGGATCTCTGCGGCCCCTCCCCCCTCCAGGAGCTCCAAATTCCCCAAATTTGCCCCAAAATTCCCGAGGGGGGAGGGGGAACCGCGGCGCCCCCTCCCCCGCTGAGCCCAGGTGAGTGCGGAACCAAAAACGGGGAAAAAAACGGAAAAAATGGGAAATTTGGGGAAAAAAATGGGAAAAAATATTTTTAAAATTGGAATTTTGGGGAAAAATGGGGAGAAAGAGGAAAAAAAAAGGCAAAAAATTGGGGGAAAATGGGAAAAAAATGGAATTTTAGGGGAAAAAATTGGAATTTTGGGGGAAAATGGGAAGAGGGAAAAAAGGGCAAAAAATTGGGAAAAAAGGGGAAAATGGGAAGAAAATGGAATTTTAGGGGGAAAATTTGGAAATTTTAGGGAAAAAACTGGGGAAAAAGGAGAAAAAATTGGAATTTTGGGGGAAAAATGGGAAAAAATGGGGATTTTGGTAAAAAGAGTAAAAAAACGATGAAAATGGGGGAAATGGGGAAAATACTGAAGAAATTGGAATTTTGGGAAAAATGGGGGGAAAGAGAAAAAAGGGAAAAAAATTGGGAAAAAAGGGGAGAAAATGGGGAAAAAATGGAATTTTAGGGGAAAAATGGGAAAAAAGGAGAAAAAATTGGAATTTTGGGAAATAATTGGTATTTTGGGAAAAAGGTGAAAAAACTGTGAAAAAGTGGCAAAAAATGGGGGGAAATGGGAAAAAAAATGGGAATTTTGGGGAAAAATGGGGAAAAAATTCGGAAAAAGGGGGGAAAATGGAATTTTAGGGGAAAAAATGGGAAATTTTAGGGGAAAAACTGGGAAAAAAGGAGAAAAATGGGAATTTGGGGGAAAAATGGGAAAAAATATGAAAAAATTGGAATTTGGGGGGGAAATGGGAAGAAAGAAGAAAAAAAAGGCAAAAAATTGGAAAAATTGAATTTTGGGGAAAAATGGGAAAAAAGAAGGAAAAAATGGGGAAAAAATGGAATTTTAGGGGAAAAATTTGGAAATTTTAGGGGATAAGCTGGGACAAAAAGGAGAAAAAATTGGAATTTTGGGGAGAAATGGGAAAAACGATGAAAAAGTGAGAAAAAATGGGGGAGGAATGGGAAATTTGGGGAAAAAATGGGGGGGAAATGGGGAAAAAAATTGGAATTTAGGCACAAAAAGGGAAAAAGTAATTAAAAAATGGGGGAAAATGGGAAATTTTGGTTAAAAAAAGGGAAAAACGATTAAAAAAATGGGAAAAAATTGGAATTTTGGGGAAAAAATTCTGGAATTTTTGGGGCAAATGGGAATTTTAGGAAAGAAGTTGGCGCTCACAGGATTGAAAATTGAATTTTAACAATGAAATTAATTTCAAATTCATATTTGACAGGATTCCAAATGGCATTTTCACATCAGAATTCATTTAAAATGAATATTTAGCACTTCAGTTTATTTAAAATTAATATTTGACAGGGTTTAAAATTAAAATGTAACATTGGAATTAATATTTAACTGGGTTAAAAATTCATTTCGATCGGGGTTGGACTCTGCCCTCGGACTCCAGATTGGTGAGGGCAGAATTTGATTTTTTTTCCTCTTTTTTTTAAGGAATTTTTTCCCTTTTTGAACAGAATTTTCAGGAATTTTTAGGAATTCTTTCACCCTCCTTGAAATTTGGGGTGGGAAGCTGAAATTTCCATTTTTTTCTCATTTTTTAAAGCAATTTTGGGGCATTTTAAAGGGATTTTTTTTTTAAATTTGAGGGATTTTATTAGTAGGGTTTAATTTGTTTTTCCCCCAGTTTTTTCCCCTGTTTTAAAATTAATTTCAGGGGATTTTTAGGAGACTTTGGGGAATTTTTCTTCAATTTTATTGCTTTAAATCACAAGGTTTCAATTCTTCTGTTGGGGGTGATTTTGGGGGCATAAAAATGAAATTTGGAGCCTGAAATTTGGGAATTTTCTCTTTTTTTCCGCCAGAATTTGGGAATTTTGGAGGCTTTTTGTGCCCAAATTTGGGAATTTTGGACTTTTTTGTGCCCTAAATTGGAAGTTTTGACTTTTTCTCCTCCTAATCCCAGGAATTGCCCATTTCTAACCCCAAATTTCCCTTTTCTGCCATTTCTAACCCCAAATTTCTCCTTTTCTGCCGTTTCTAACCCCCAATTTCCCTTTTCCCCTCATTTTTAACCCAAATTTCTCTTTTTCTGCCATTTCTGACCCCAAATTTCTCTTTTTCTGCCATTTTTAACCCAAATTTCTCCTTTCCTGCCATTTCTAACCCTAATTTCTTTCTCTGCCATTTCTAACCCCAAATTTCTCTTTTTCTGCCATTTCTAACCTTGAATTTCCCTTTTCCCCTCATTTTTAACCCAAATTTCTCCTTTCCTGCCATTTCTAACCCTAATTTCTTTCTCTGCCATTTCTAGCCCCAAATTTCTCTTTTTCTGCCATTTCTAACCTTGAATTTCCCTTTTCCCCTCATTTTTAACCCAAATTTCTCCTTTCCTGCCATTTCTAACCCTAATTTCTTTCTCTGCCATTTCTAGCCCCAAATTTCTCTTTTTCTGCCATTTCTAACCTTGAATTTCCCTTTTCCCCTCATTTTTAACCCAAATTTCTCCTTTCCTGCCATTTCTAACCCTAATTTCTTTCTCTGCCATTTCTAGCCCCAAATTTCTCTTTTTCTGCCATTTCTAACCTTGAATTTCCCTTTTCCCCTCATTTTTAACCCAAATTTCTCCTTTCCTGCCATTTCTAACCCTAATTTCTTTCTCTGCCATTTCTAGCCCCAAATTTCTCTTTTTCTGCCATTTCTAACCTTGAATTTCCCTTTTCCCCTCATTTTTAACCCAAATTTCTCCTTTCCTGCCATTTCTAACCCTAATTTCTTTCTCTGCCATTTCTAGCCCCAAATTTCTCTTTTTCTGCCATTTTTAACCCAAATTTCTCCTTTTCCTCGCCCCCAGCCCCATGTGAAGGATGCTGAAGAAGAGCAGCCTGGCTCTGCTGACCCAAAAATTGGGAATTTTGACTTTTTCTCCTCCTAATCCCAGGAATTGCCCATATCTGACCCCGAATTTCTCCTTTTCTGCCCTTTTTAACCCAAATTTCTCTTTTTCTGCCATTTCTAACCCCAATTTCTTTCTCTGCCATTTTTAACCCAAATTTCTCCTTTTCCCCTCATTTTTAACCCAAATTTCTTTCTCTGCCATTTTTAACCCAAATTTCTCTTTTTCCCCTCATTTTTAACCCAAATTTCTTTCTCTGCCATTTTTAACCCAAATTTCTCTTTTTCTGCCATTTTTAACCCGAATTTCCCTTTTCCCCTCATTTTTAACCC
>NW_005055243.1:8434-8837 GCF_000277835.1 Geospiza fortis
CGGGAGCCCAATTGGCCGCCGCCGTTTTGGGACGATTGGATGAGGCAGCCGGAGCAGCGGCGCGGCCGGGCCTGCGTCCGGCCCGAGGTGTCCAGGACGATGACGTTCGGTAGGAAAGGCGTGAGCCACGGGCAGTTTTACGATCAGTACTTAAAGTTCATCAAACTCAACGACCGCTTCGTGCCTTTCACCCAAATGGACCTTTCTTACCTCAAAAAGGACCGGTACGAAGGATTCTTCCTCCAGCAGGTTTATTCCGCCCCCGAAATCCACCTGGAGGAGCTGCAGAAGGATTCGGGGAGGGATTCGGGCCCGGTCAGGCTCCAGTATCGGGGCAGGGATTCCTTCAAGGCTTTGGCCAAAGCTTTGGGGCTCATGGACGACCTCAAATCCCGCGTGCCCC
>NW_005055243.1:9128-10070 GCF_000277835.1 Geospiza fortis
ACGTTAAGTTTAAACCGTCCTTTAAGTGGTTTAAACCATCCTTTAGGTGGTTTAAAAGTCCCTCTCGAGGGTAAATTTGGTTTTTTTCCTGGGGTGGGTTTGGTGCTGGCGGACATGGGCAAGGATTTTCCAGAATAAAAGTTAAAACGGAGGTGAAAAAACCTCCACTATCCCAGGTTTGTTTTGCTGCCATGTCCGTCTGAACTTCATCCCAAAAATTAAAGTCCCTTTTAGGCTTAAATTTTGCCTTTTTGGAGCCAGATAGTGAAAGTGGAATAACTCCAAAGAAACCAACCGCAGGATTTGTTGACATCGCCAGGTGCCCAAAGCTGATTAAATTAACTCCAATCCAGTTGGCAATGCCCAGTGCCTTTTCCAGGAGCGGATTTCTATGAGGGAATGATGAAATTTTGTAAATCTCAGGCACTGAACTCCTCAGGAACAGGCCGGGAGTCCCAGCAGGAGCCGCTTCCAGGGCTCGGTGCCTCTCTCAGACAACCCCTGCTCCATCCCCGACTCACCCTCAGCGATTTTTTGACCTTCTGGAACATTCCCGGACGTTCCACGCCCGTTTCTCCCTCCCCGCCGCCATTTTGAGCCGTCACTCCCCCTCACAGACCCCTTCAAATACCCCGCGCTGAGCCCGTCCCTCGCTCCTATTGGCTGATTTTCCCGCCCAAACCCTACAGCTCATTCTGATTGGCTGCGCGCCCCGTCACTCCTCGTTTCTCGCGCGCTGATTGGTCAGGGCGGCGCTGAGGGGCGATCCCGCCCTCGTCCCCTCACAGCTCCGGTCATGGCGTGGCCCCGATCTCAGCGCGGATTTTGCAGGTTTTGGGTCCTTTATTCTTTTATTTGTTTTGCGTTAAATTCTCGTGAAGCGCCCCCGGTGCCCCCCGTGTTCCCTCGGCAGCGGCAGCCCCCGGCGCGCGCCCGCCGCCG
>NW_005055243.1:10142-12619 GCF_000277835.1 Geospiza fortis
GGATGAAGAGGAGGAGGAAGAGGAGGAGAATGAGTTGAGGATGGAGATGGAGGAGGAGGAAAAGAGATGGGGGTGAGGAGGAGGATGAGAGCGGGATGGGGATGAAGAGGAGGAGGAGGAGAGCAGGATTGGGATGAAGATGAGGAGGAGGAGGAGGAGAGCAGGATGGGGATGAAGAAGAGGAGGGAAGAGTGGGATGAGAATGGAGATGAAAAAGGGGAGGAAGAGGAAGAAAAGGAGGAGAAGAGCAGGATGAAGATGAAGAAGGGGAGAAGAACGGGCTGAGGATGGAGATGGAGGAGGAAGAAGAGGAGGAGAGCAGGATGTGGATGAAGAAGGGGAGGAAGAGAAGAACTGGATGAGGATGGAGATGGAAAAGAGGAGGAGGAGAGCAGAATAGGGATGAAGAAGAAGAGGAAGAAAAGAACAGAATAGGGATGAGGAAGAGAAGAACGGAATAGGGATGAAGAAGAGGAGGAGGAGAGCAGAATAGGGAAGAAGAGGAGGAGGAGGAGAGCGGCATGAGGATGAAGAGGAGGAGGAGGAGAGCAGAATAGGGATGAAGAAGAAGAGGAAGAAAAGAACAGAATAGGGATGAGGAAGAGAAGAACGGAATAGGGATGAAGAAGAGGAGGAGGAGAGCAGAATAGGGAAGAAGAGGAGGAGGAGGAGAGCGGCATGAGGATGAAGAGGAGGAGGAGGAGAGCAGAATAGGGATGAAGAAGAAGAGGAAGAAAAGAACAGAATAGGGATGAGGAAGAGAAGAACGGAATAGGGATGAAGAAGAGGAGGAGGAGAGCAGAATAGGGAAGAAGAGGAGGAGGAGGAGAGCGGCATGAGGATGAAGAGGAGGAGGAGGAGAGCAGAATAGGGATGAAGAAGAAGAGGAAGAAAAGAACAGAATAGGGATGAGGAAGAGAAGAACGGAATAGGGATGAAGAAGAGGAGGAGGAGAGCAGAATAGGGAAGAAGAGGAGGAGGAGGAGAGCGGCATGAGGATGAAGAGGAGGAGGAGGAGAGCAGAATAGGGATGAAGAAGAAGAGGAAGAAAAGAACAGAATAGGGATGAGGAAGAGAAGAACGGAATAGGGATGAAGAAGAGGAGGAGGAGAGCAGAATAGGGAAGAAGAGGAGGAGGAGGAGAGCGGCATGAGGATGAAGAGGAGGAGGAGGAGAGCAGAATAGGGATGAAGAAGAAGAGGAAGAAAAGAACAGAATAGGGATGAGGAAGAGAAGAACGGAATAGGGATGAAGAAGAGGAGGAGGAGAGCAGAATAGGGAAGAAGAGGAGGAGGAGGAGAGCGGCATGAGGATGAAGAGGAGGAGGAGGAGAGCAGAATAGGGATGAAGAAGAAGAGGAAGAAAAGAACAGAATAGGGATGAGGAAGAGAAGAACGGAATAGGGATGAAGAAGAGGAGGAGGAGAATTATCCCCCAAAATTCTCCTGCTCAAAATCCCCCTCCCCAAAATCCCCCTCCCCAAAATAACCCCAAAAAATAAAACAAGGAGATAAACCCCCTGCATTTGAAGTGGAAACCCCGCTGGAATGGAGCCACGATGACCCCGATTTTCCCTTTTTTTTCCCTTTTTCTGGTGTTTTTGGCCCAGATTTCCCCATCCCCAAGCCCAACATCGTGTCCCGGCTGGAGCCCGAGGAGGAGCTGGGGGGGCCCGACCCCAACGACTCCAAGGAGTGGGAGATCCTCAGGGTGGCCCCTGCAGGTGAGCTGGGACCCCTCCCCACACCTCAGCCCCCACCCCAATTTCCCCAAATTTCCCAAATTTCTCCCCGTTATTTTCTCAAATTTCCCCATTATTTTCCTTAATTTTTTTCCCATTATTTCCCTTTCATTCCCCATTATTTCTGCCATTATTCCCTCATTGTTTCCCCCAATTTCTCCCCATAATTTTTCCCATCATCCCCCATTATTTTCTCCATTATTCCCCCAAATTCCCCAAATTTCTTCAATTTTCCCCATTATTTTCCCCCATTATTGCCCCATTATTTTCTCCATTATTTCCCCATTATTTCCCATAATTTCCCCATTATTCCCCCATTTATTCCCCGTTATTTTCCCCCATTATTCCCTATAATTTTCCTTATGATTCCCCCATAATTTTCCCAATTTTTCCTAATTCTCCCATTTTCCCCTATTATTTTCCCCAATTTTTCTCCATTATTTTCCCCATTATTTCCCCCATAATTTCCCCATTATTTCCCCCAAATTTCCCCCATTATTTCCCCCATTATTCCCCATAATTTCTCCCATTATTCCCCCATAATTCCCCATTATTTCCCCCCTATTTTCCCCCATCATTGCCCTATTATTTTCTCCATTATTTCTGCTGTTTTTTTCCCCATTCCCCCATAATTCCCCCAATTTTTCCCAATTTCCCCCATTTTTCCCCATCATTTTACCCCCATTTTTTCCCATTATTTCCCCCAAATTTTCCCAATTCCCCCATTATTTCCCCC